>NC_052129.1:1189412-1247883 GCF_012273895.1 Zerene cesonia | reverse complement strand
CGTACGTGCTGACGGACTGCGCACGCGCACGCACTTACGTGCTCGACGACGTGCTGGCGGGGCGGCGCACTGCCATACTGGATCCGGCACCCGGTGTGGGTGGAACGGTATTGCTTGTGTTTTATAATAGTCTTCATTCAAACAAACATATTCTGCAGTCTTATATTATTAGATCACATTTTAATGATGAAAGAAAATATTTTCATAATAATGTATCGATCGTGTGGTTTCAGAGTTAGCTATGGGTAACATGAACTTTTAAATAAATGAGAACTATCTTTAAGTACTGTAGTTACTCGTGATTTTTTTGAAAACACTTATTTGTATTTTCTTTATAAACTTCAAGACGGACAAGCGGCCTAGCCCCGATGAGAGCCCCGCGGAGGAGGGCGAGCAGAGCTACTTAATTATAGACCCGCTGCGGGACATGACCTGCACCGTGCTGGACCGCGCGCTGCGCCTGCGCGAGCCCGCCTTCACCGCCTTCGTCGAGAGCAGGTACCCGCGTGGGGCGTGGGACGTGGGACTTAGTTATATTTGTGTGTTTCCATCGATATCCATATAAATTTCCACCAACGGAACGCGTCAAAGGGAATACGCGTCCTTATATGAAAAATTGCACACGTATATAGTATGTGCCCCACTTTTACTTTATACCAATACTAGCTGCACGCCCTGGCTCCGATCGGGTCATTGAAATAGAAATAATACAAACTTTTCTATTAAGTTGTCCTTTTAAGTTGCATCAAACTGCACATGGCGTGCAAATTGGAAAAACAAACAATGTGACACTTAATTTATACGAGTATATATTAATATGTTAAGAAATCAGTTTGTTCTATAATTATCGTTTTATCTCCTCCAGGTACCAGAGCAGCAGGACAGAGGGCGAGAGCGTGAGCGAGGAGCTCTCCCGGTGGAAAGTGGCGGTTGAGGCCCCGAACGGGAGCCCCGGACTCTCCGGGGCCCCTCGGCTGTGCGAAGGCGTCGTGGCCGGCGATCTGGTGGCTGACCTGCTTTTGGACGAGGCGATTACTGACAAAGGTGGGCACTTGATATGACATTACCGAGTCCATTATGTACGCTATAGTTTGTGTAGTTGGTTAATGCAGTACCCCTGCGGTTTAATTTGTTTGTGAATGTCATCTTTTTACATAAATAATAATATAAAGACGAAACGTTTGCATTTTTCTGTTTGTGAAGTTTTCACGCAGAAACAACTAGACCGACTTCCAAATTTCTATCAGCTATGTATGTATCACGGGCGAACAGCAATTGTGATATAAAAGTAAAAGATTATATTAGAAAAAGTAATGAGTATATTTTTTTTTTCAAAAAGGTACACATACATACATTCATCCACACAAACTGTCGCATTTATAATATTAGTAGGATATATAGATGATATATATGTTTTCCGTTGTCGCAGCGGTGTGCCGGCAGGTGGTGCTGGTGTCGGTGCGCAGTGCGCACTCGTGACGCGCCCGCCTACACCTTGTATTTATTGTAATGTACCATACTATATCTATATCATTACTCGTTAATTATATTCATAATATGTGATATCCGAACACGTGTTTTATTTTTTTTCATGCTGTTTATGCGTAGAAGAGATTTTATCCTTTTCCTCACCCTTATCTATCCATTATTTCTTTACATTCAATCCTTACGTCTCCCTCATTACTTAAGAGAACAGCGCATTCGCAGAAGCACTACCTCCGCGAATTTTCATGAGCAGTGGTGATCGCTTACCATCATCAGGCGAAATATTAGCCCGCCTGCTATGACATAAATAACCTAATATAGTATATAATTATAGTATGTAATTATTTTTCAAATAATAATTAAGCAAGTATATAATTATTTTTAACATCAAAACTATACCGCCTAGAAATTGTCAGAGCTGGACCAAATTTTGATTCCCCCTCAGATAGATATACCTTTCAAATTAACAACGAGTCATCAAAATCGCTTCACGCAGTAAAAAGTTAGAGGTAACATACATATAGATACAGTGAATTTTTTTAATAACATGTGTTAAATTAGTATACTTATATTCGTAGAAGCTATATAATTGTCCTAATTCAACAATTGAATTGATAACCTCTTTTTGTTTAAGACGGTTGATAACAGTTTTGATGATAAAGTATGCGTGGAAGTTTAAAACTATGTATCGGATTTTGATGCGGTTTTTAAAAGAATAGTCATTAGTGAATCAAATCTATGTCTTCTGCTATCTTTAATTTCGGGGATTAATTAAGAAAGGATACTTAAAAAAAAGAAAGGATTTCTGCTTTTAGCCTATAGGTGTACCGGACGGATCGCTAGTACTATTTATTATATTAATTTATTAACTTTATAATCTATAGGTATGATACAATGAAAATGCATTTTATATATGTATCTTATAAAAATTATTTAATTGCTAATAAATATGGCACCAAATAAGGTAATTACAAATAGAAAACTTAATTTACTTGAACTAGCGTCGTTTCTCGTTCCGCCAGATCCCGTTATCTGAAAGAAAGCAAAAATTTACTTACAATAACATATATTATATACTGTGAATATAATATAACTGAGTTTTAGGTGCATTATTTAGGTATGGAGTTCTTTAGAGTAACGATTTAAACAGAACATACAAAAGTATATCATTTTCTGTTCAATGTAAATTAATCACTATACTGCAACATAAATACTAATAATTTAAAGCTGAAGAGTTTGTTTGTACGCGCTTATCTCGGGAACTACTGGACCGATTTCAACAAAATTTTTACTGTTGGGTATGTACGTTATCCCTTAGTGCTGTATTAGTATAATATATGTACCATGAGCGACGCCGGGCGAACGGCTAGTATTACATAACGCTTAAGGTTTCTTAAGAAATGATACTTAGTATATACATACATTAATTATATTTATTACACGACTTTACCGATATATTGTTAAGTAGCAGTTCGCCCGTGGTACATATATAGTCTATGTCACTCAAGGTTGCAGCTTTCTAATGGTAAAAGAACTTAAAATTGGTCCACTAGTTTTTGAGTTTATCTATTACAAACAAACATTCTTCCTCTTTATAATATTAGTGTAGACTAAGTACCAACGTAATGTTCTAAAAACTAAAAAAAAGAACAAACCGTATTATTCAACCAAGTGGTATAGCTGGCTACTCTAGCGCTGACCCCCGGAAAGAGGGGGTGAGCGCAGTCGTAGCCCCACGAGGTGGCCCCCACCACCACCCCGCGGTATATCAGTGGACCCCCGCTGTCCCCTTGACACGCGTCCTTACCTGGTAATAATTACAACTATTACATAAACAAATATACTTTGAACATCCTAATGTATTAAAAAAAAGTTTTTATTGGTCTTGTAAGATATTTGTGATTAAACGCATTTCCTTTCTTTCTTTCCGATACATACCGCCCGTGTCAAGTAGTCCCGCGCAAATCATATTGTTAGTCACAGGATAGGGCTCTCCCGTGATATTCTGCAGCATCAGATACCGGCTTGCGCACGTTTGGATGTTGACCTTCTGAACTGTCACTTCGTTTAAGAACGCCGAGCTCCCTTCGATGACCGTCTGAAATGATTTATTAATACATTGTCATTAAAAAATATATTAACAATGACTGGATAAACATTTAAGTAAATGTACTGTATATGTGTCTTAATACGTGTTAAATAATACAATTTATTCTACTGGTACTTAAAAATTATTATTCATCAAAACTTCTGTTAGTTAGTTAGAGTTAGAACTTATTTGTGTATTATTGCATACACATGGTTTACTCGAAAGATGGCGTTAGTTGCATTGAACTACATTTTTGCCAATTGTTTCAAAACATTATCAAAACCTATTGATTCTTTTTTTCCTTCCGAGAGCAGGCGAAGTACCTCGATCGATTAATTTATTTATGTGGAAATTTGTGAGAATTTTGTTATTTAATAGTTTACTCTTTCACGTCAAAAATCGGATCTGCATGAAATGCTGTACAGATATACATTACCGTCTGTTGGGAGTGACGCCATAAGTAACTTACACTAGTCCGCCCCCAACCAACGGTCACGACGCTAGCATTGTCCGGTACAATCGCGCCCTGTTCTGGTATGAAGGCGAGCGCGACGCTAGCGCTCAGCGTCACCGCGGAGGACAGCGACATCACAGCGATGTCGTTGTCTCGCACTGGGCTGTTGTAGCGCTCATGTATGCGGATCTGCGATACGGAATGAAGCGAGCCTCCTGAAATGTACGAACACAAAATACTAAAAGTTTAAAAAATAAAAAAGACGTTTCAATCTTGAAATTATTTATACATACAAATTTTCAATAAGATCTATCCGTTTCAAGTGGGACAAAATCGAGTGAAGTAGTCGGATACATATAAATACAGGTGAAACTAATAACAGGAAAAGAGTATAAGGCAATTAATGCCAAATAATTGTAGCTAACCCGGCTCCAAATTGTCACAACAGGACACAATCATCAAAATCGATTCACTCAGTCGAAAGTTGTAGGGTAACAAACCAAAAAAATTGGTTTGTACAATATAGGCTTTTGATTTAATTTGTTAGTACAGAAGTATTTTAGTATTTCTTTCGATTGCGTATAAATCCGAATCAAAAATGTTTTTGATATTATACAAGCATATTGATGAAATCTGTTCCAACTATTAACGATATTTAAGACTGCTCTATTTGCTACATGATGTACCAAATTAAATATTGACGACGACCTTGCGAGAATTACCCAATTATTATATAAATATATAAATTATAATCTAATCATGCATTGTATGTTAAAATATATGAATTACCTGTGCCCTGGTAAGTGGAACCAACTCGGACGCTAAAGAGAGATGCACTGGCCAGCTGACCAGTTCTGCAGAAAAAAGGAATAAGACTTTATCAAGTTTGTATTTCAATACAGAGTGTGTTTAATCACAATGTGAGCTTACAAAATGTATGAAAAGTTAAAAAGCTCTCATCTTAGCAACAAACAAATATATATGCATAGAAATAATCTACAGTACACGAAATGAAAACTGGGACATGGATAATTTCATAAAAAGTTTACTCTATTAACGATTTTTGGCGGTCAAATGTATAAAAAAAATTAAGTAATTAAACTAAATACGAGCGTCAGAAGTTACGTGTATCAGCTTATTTGCGGTTTGTCTTATAAAGCAAGTATATCACTACATAGTATAAAACAAAGTCGCTTTCCCTGTCCCTATGTCCCTATGTATTCTTAAATCTTTAAAACTACCCAACATATTTTGACGTTTTTTTTTTAAGAGTGATTCAAGACGAAGTTTACATGTTTAATAACATCTAATAAACTACTCCGAAATAACGCGTTTGAAGCCGCGGGCAAAAGCTAGTCTACAATAACTTACGAAGTAACAAAGCAATGAGCAGATGACATCACATGTCTTCTGGTGAGCAGGGTACCGCCACACGTCAGCTGCCTGTTGTATAAGATCTGAAATAATAATCAATCAGTATAATCACCTGCCTGAACTAACATTACAAACAGGTAACATTTGTGTTTTGTATGTGTGTAATGTAATTGCACAAAAACTACTGGACCGTTTTCAAAAATTCTTTCACCAGTAGAAAGCTATACTTTTCCAGAATCTATGTGAATGGGCTTCTTTCGTTTTCATTTTGGCTTGGGCGTATACGGGGGAGGGGTATAGTTGTAAAATACATGCGAAAGACTCTCAGCATATTAGTAACGCTATCAAAAATTTGGATGTACGTCGAAGTTTTAATCAACGTGGTTTAAGATTGAAGGTTACCAAGACCAAGGGGTAGACTATTTTTCCAAAAAATCAACTCATACAAGGTTGGAGGGATACACGTTTCTAAATGTAGTTTTGGCGGGAGAAACAGCTGGCACTTAATATTAATAAGAGGTCAGTATAAAACATGCCCGAATACTTCAATTGATTTTCGTGAACTTTATCAAATAGATAAATAGATGTAATTTTGGAACGCATATTGTAGAAATAAATATAACATTACATGCTGTGTTTGTCGGGTACATAATTTATCAGAAAAGGGTTTTCCTCGCGGATGCTTCAAACGGCATTTTCAAGATAGTGCATTATCATAATGATATCATAAGTTCCCTTTTAAGTATATTATCTTTTAGCTAAATATAATTAATCATATTATTTAAATTATTGCTATTTTTAACAATATTATTAAACAACGTTTACAAATTTCGTAGAATTTCTGTCATAAAAGCACCTTTGTTATTTGATTTCCTAGCACTTATTCGTTTAAACCCAATTTATCCAAAAACGATAAACGTCAATAAAGATAAAAATGGGCATAACAATAGCATATTTGTGTTTTCTTTTAAGTTTTATACCACTTTTATAACTAAAGATTACAAATGTAATAAATATGACACATCGAAAATTTAAATAAAAATAAATTGATCTCACGAATTTTATTCGCTCATGTGCATGTAGTTTGAAGACGCATAAAAATAGAGAAATGTAAGGGGAAGGAGAGAAGAGAGACTCTCTTCCCCACTTTTCTAAATTCATGTTTTACATTCATTGTAATAATCATTAACCTGCACTGTGTATGGATATTTTTCGATACTAGCGGGCGTGCCTCCGATGATTCTAACAGACGTTTCATCTGAAGATGTGTCCAGTTTCGCAGTTAGCAGCTTGTAGTCCTCCGCCTGCGCTGTTAATAAATATATTTGAAATAAATAAATCTTTACCAAACTGTTAAATTATTACAAATATATTCGTAGAAACCAAGGCCTGTGTTAGTTAAAACTGTGTTACAGAGTGTGAAACCCTGACATTTTAGGTAACGGTGTTGGAAATTATAACTAACTACCTACGTACCAAATTTGATTGGAATCGGTTCAGGAGTTATTGTGTGAAAGAGCAACAAAAACACACACATCCTTACAAACTTTCGCATTTATAATATTAGTAGCAATAATAGGATATTTATAGGACTAGTAGGATAGTTGGAAGGGTAATGATGGTTATTTTCTTATAGAGTGGGAAATGAAACATTAACGAGTTTAGGTACCTACTTATTGCATTCTTTATTCTAAACCTAAGTATTGTTTAATTGAAATTGATATACCTACGTAGGTACCTACTCATAAATAATTATATCATAGGTGTAATATTCGTCGAAAGAAATAAATAAGAACTTTATCAGTAACATGTATCCTACTTTTAAAACAAATTTTGAGTGTTCTATTATAAATATAATCAGTTATATACATACAGATATATCTTTCACGCATAGCAACGGAGTAATCGGTTAACGAATGCATGGATACCCGGTACACTATTATTTCTATTCAGCCTCGACGCTAGTTTACAACCCTGACGAAACAGCTAGTTATAGTTTTTTTTCATAATCCATAACAATTAGCCTTATTTATTTAATTTATTATTTAATTAAAGCTGAAGAGTTCTATTGAGGAAGTCTAATATAAGCTATATATGCGGATGAGGAAGTCTAATATAAGCTATATATGATTAAACGGCGGGGTGAAGCTAATCTTTCTATATTTTAAAATTAAAGTAAATTACATAGGAGTTACTTTTCGGTTACAATAAAATACATTAAAAACTCATTCGAGTGCTATGAGAAACCCCCAAGACTAACTATATTTTCCTTTATTAGGCGGGCAAAAAGCTGGTATAATAACTAGTTGATAGCATGATATTTAAAATGAATCTTCTGACTTCTGGAAGCTGGAATGTCGAATGAGGTAACGGTTATGTACCATCTGGCGAGTTTCACTCGCACCATATATACGCAATATGGCTCGAAAACAAGATTCCATTTAAGGATAGCCTCTTAAATCTCATGTAACTTGCAATCCGCAGTTTCTTTAATGTGAATTGATTCCAGTCATAATTTCCGAAGCCAAAATAACATCGATTTTAAAATGATAGGTTATGAGAAAACAGGAAACAATGATGTATCAGTATAATAATTTTTTGGCAAATAAATACTCCATAATTTCTTTCTTAAAAAAAAAAAGAACTTCATAAATCTAGCAGAATATCTGTCTATAAGTTTTCCTTGTGCTAATAGGAATTTCTTCTGTTCCGCCCAGATCAATAACTCGTGCTTGAAACATAACTTGCCTAATAATCGAAGGATGGTTTAAAGCCGGAAAACTTAGATTATTACTCTATGTTCCTTATTATGTTACAAATTTATTCAAGAAGCGAGTTGATCAAACACTAATAATTAACTTGTAAACGTTATCAAACTGGATTATTTTCGAAATTGCATAATTAGCACACAGAAGTAAGGCAACAGTTGGTAACAAAAGAATCATAACCATACAACGCTTTGCAAAAAATCCTATACATTGGTCGAATCCATTTGATGTTTGTGCTGGGGAAAGCTTTTGCGATTACTAGGTTACCATCAACCCTCTGAGAAGGCCTGTGTCCCAGCTGTGGGAACATATATGGGCTGATGATTATGATGATGAAATAAGTAAAATATACTATTTTAGGTTAAATTATAAACGATGTGCTTTTGTTTATTGATGTACACTTAATTTGCACAACAATTACAGACAGATAAAAACACATATTGCAAAAGTTTGCGGTCTTTATCAGTCCCCAGCTACTTCTTCCAGGCAACATAACGCTTGAATAACGTGAAAGACAAAAGAATACATAGATCGTAGATACCTAAGAATACGAGTAGAAGTTTATAAGAATGACTTTATATGAGTAACGATTTTAATCAATCTATCGAAACATTTACTGACATGAGCGGGCACATTTAGTATTATAGAATAAAGCAAGTCAATATTTTTAGATGGTAGTTTTATGTATATGAAGTTTTCACACGTCATTAACACTGAAACAATAGACATCTCAGACCTACCGCTCAAAATCCTAAATTGAACCCAATGACAATCAGTCAGTCGAAAACAGTCGAAGCACCTTCTTTGTTTTAGGAACATCGGATGAAAAACTATACAAACGACCCTTTAAAACGTTTATATGTTAAAAAAATTAACACACCGGTTTTAAATAAAGCTAATCATATGGAATTTTACAAATATTTATAGTAAGTACAAAGAATGTAAAAAATAAAAAAATAAATACTCACACAAGGCAAATAAAACAGAAATTAAAAACAAACGTATCATTTTAAACAAGTTGGTGTCAATACTATTAGAAGAAGTATAGCATGAAAGTGAGCCATCGCTTATCAATTGATAAGGGTTGATATCGAATACTCGTTTAATCAATTTATGGGGAAATCTTCCGAGACCAAATCGCACACAAATACTAGCCAATTGATATCTTAGGATGATAAAATAGAATAAAAAATACAAATGAAATGTTTGCGAACAAAAGACAAGACCGTACAAATAGACCAAATTGTTTTAGATTTGATTTCATACTTATTAGGAAGAAGGTGCCATCAATCCATATTAAGCAATGTGCAAGTTATTAAGGAAGTAATGGTGTTGTGAGATTTAGTTTATTTATTACTAGACTAGACGCTCGTCCCGGCTCCGCCAGGATATCAAGATTCCTGTTTTATCCCAAGGGAGCATTTATTTGGGATAAAAAGTAATCTATCACCCAAGTCAGCTCATACCCTGTCTGCATACCAAATTTCATTTCCAAAATCCGTTCAGCAGTTTCAGCGTGATTGACGGACAAACATCCAAACGTCTGAGTGTGTTTGTTTGTTTGTTTGTTGTACGGACGAACAAGTATTTAACAGGAAGACTGCTATCCTTGTCTATACTGAAACCATTACAGGCCTTAGGGCTATGTTGGTTTCAGCTGTGTGGTGTGCTGACGCCGACAGAACTTATTTTCTACCTAAAATGCTTCTGCTCCTCTTTGGTATCATAAATGGATAACAATATCTTGCGTGAATCACACATTCTTTGTCATAATATTTATGATAGTTGTAATATTTTAAAGTAGGTACAAAAACAACTGAACGCTGGTGGTGCCATTTTATTATAAGAGATTTCCAACGAACCAGAAATAGTTTTATTTCGTTTAGCCGTTCCTGATTTGTAAGCGGTGTAAATATCACAAGTTGATATATAAAAAGATGCATATATGCAAGATGCATGGCATACACAACTCTTGGGAGACTCGACACGTTTATAATAGATCGTCATGTGCCAGCATAATATGGTGGTTTTTTATCCCTAAATGTGGCTTTACGTTCTCTCTGAGACGCTTGGATGTTCCAACACCAACTTCCTGTTTATATATGCTTTCGATTTGCAAGCATCTGATTATCATTTGTCCCAAAAATTGAGGAGACGGAATGGCTATTACTATCAAGAATTCCCAATTTTTATCATTATATTGTAAGTATTGATAAACTTCGATAATGTAAAAAAATGTATCGGATTGTGTTAGAATTTAGATACAATATTTATTTGTTTTATTTTAATCTCTACGTGGAAATCTTAACAAAACGCGGTAATATTTAGAAAAATTAATTAACATTGAACTTTGGCCTTCTAGTTACTACTAGTTATCTATTAGAAGAATAAGGAGATATTTAATTTTTAGTTTTTTATAGCATTATTCTATTCTTTCAATAATTTCTCAAGAAGGAGATAGTCCATTGTTAGGTAATAATAAAAAAAAATAAACCTACTCTTTTTCGAATTTGGAATTCGGATAAACAAACTGAAATAAATTGTCAGAACTAGACCAATTTAAATGGGACCACTTAGGAGTCACCAGTTCGAAACAAAAAATTAAAATATAACATAATATAAGTAAAAAATTAAGATGTAACCAACACAAAAAAAACCAGGCGCACACATTGTCATATTGTCTCTGCAAATAAAATATGTTTTATCTTTCTTTCAATAATAATGTATTATTAGAATTGATAACCTCCTTCTTTTTTTGAAGTTGATTGTAAAAAATATAGCACTTCTCAATTTTATAAAATCATCATAACTGAAACAGAGCTCTAAATAATGTTCCAATCGCATGACGAGTTTATAATTAAGCGTGGGTTCAACGTACTTTAGTTCTAAACATCGTCGGACGTAAAAATAACGCGGATGGAGACTGCACTTGGAAAAGCACAATGTTGTTAATTCATTAGTGTATTTATTTTGTCAGTTTATTCCAATGAGCCACTTGCATCTGGTGGTTCACTTTCATTGGAATTTTGAATGTATTGAAAATTGGCATAACATCTGCTTTTTATTTTTTATTTCACATGATCTTTTGCCCGTGTGAAAGGTGCCCAATTTCTATTTTTTAGGTTATCCATTGCAACGTTAAATTTTCATATTAGAATTACTTGGGTTGTCGAACAACTGGGTATAAGGCTTACATATAAATCACAGCGAAGTTTATAGCGGGTCGAAAATCGCCGAATTGCTTCTAGTAAAATTTTGATCGTACGGTCGTGATGCTTTTTTGCTTGACTTGCCTGTCTGAGTAAATGCAATACTTTTATTACTCTTGCAAGTGATTCTTCTGAGTTTCGTAGGTTGTACCTACCACAGACAACATAATAATAAACTACTATACTTTTAAACTATCAATTCCCCTGAAAAGGTATACATATAGGCTCAATAACAAATGCGTCATTATTAGATAATTATATATATAGTTAGAAGTGAATAAACAAATGTCAATAAAGCAACGACGTGGGTTGTTGTAACAAAAATTAAGACTCCCACTACTATTATAATATTATATTATCTGTCCTCCCACGTAGGAAAAGACCTCTTTAATACTTTCCAACCATAATAATCCATACTAATATTATAAATGCGAAAGTAACTCTGTCTGTATGTTACTTAATCACGCCTAAGCAACTGAACGCCTAAACGCCTAAACAACTTGCATGAAATTTGGTATAGATATATTTTAATACCCAAGAAAGGCTTTATAGAAAAAAAGGGGTAGAATGGGTTGAAATAGGGGATGAAAGTTTGTATGAAAGTTCGGTATTGTAACGCGGTCGTAGCTGCGGGCGTAAGGCTAGTATTATCTAAATTCTAAAATCTAAATCTCAAAAATAAACTTCATAACATATTTTTAATCACACTGTCTCATGTCGGTGATAGGGATACTTTTTATCCCGATTATAGATATGCTCTGATGACCGTCTAGTATTAGATAAAATTAATTATTGAAAAAAGATCACTGCATAGAATATGTTTAGGAGGTTCCACCCTTCCACCGAAATGTTAAATGGCTTCTATCACTACATTTTTAGTCATGCCTGATGCTTGATAAAATACATTTTATCACAACTTCTTTCAACACACGTATTATATACAATTATTGCCCTTAAAATATTCCCAATTTATTTGTATCATGTTCATGCGACGCATGGTAGGTAACTATGGATAGTTACCATTAATTTTGATTAAGTTTACCGTTCAAGCTAAACCACAAAATTACATTGACCTGTTATAAATAAATAGCAATCATAAGAAACCACGTCATAACCAGTATACCAAGTTAACCTTGCGTGCATCCTACGACATGTAAAGTGGGTGGAGTGACATCATTTCTGACTTGTCCATATAAGGTCCGTCGCGGTATGACACAATTATGCTATAAGCCCTGGTAATTTACAACTTTTATTGATCGATGTTTTAACCTACTTACTACGTGCCGTGTATTTTACAATTCATGTATTGTACTGTTTTTAAGAACAAACTCCTGAAAACTGAGCTGTTTTGCATTTTTGTAACTACTTTTAAGGGACAAGGGATACGTGACGTATCCAAAAATTCAATTGTTTATTTTTAACTTAAAATATAGTCGCAGTAAACTTTCGTTGAGAGTGAATTTTATCCTTCATTACGACGAGACTAGACAAAAAACAATCAATAAATAAGTTATTCAAACATTATGAAGTTAATAAGTATGTGTGTAATTAACGATCTCAGTACCTACCTATATAAATGATCAAAAATTAGCCATATTATGTTAATGTAAATTAGGTTTGTGTATAATCTAAACATTATGTTAAAAATACGAGTAGGTATGTATACAACAAACATGCAGTCTCAAAAATATTAAATACTGAATTTTAGAGAAGAATCCTGAACAAAATCTTGAAGACTGAAAAAAACGGTGGTAACTACGAATGAACGTAGGTACTTATTTATTTGTATACATATATACCTAGGTAGCTGTTCGTCTCAGTTTATCCTAATTCACAAACTTATCTTTTACAGGAAAACACTGACCTACTTACCCGGGTTAACTCATAGGTAGGATGCCTATGTGGAAGTTGGAACAATGTTGTTTCCGAATAACTACAAACTTCCTGCTATCGTTTGCCCACGTTCCATTTTCAAGATTCCTTACATAAAACATAGGTATTACAATTTTTATTCAATGTAATTATATATGGGTCTAGTTACTTTCATCCGAGCAAGGTTTAATCGTTTTTGCTCACGTAGGTGTATAGATTACATCTATCGGATATTAATGCGTATTGTTAAACATTATTCCAGCTGTTCATGGTAGGTAGGTTTATTAATTAGGTAATGAAACCTTAAAAAAATATTTGTTTATATAATTGAACCTTTAAAAGTTATTTAATAATTTTTAGTCATATAGTGTTTAGATTAAAATGCCTAAGTTTTTGTTGTACATACATATATATCGTATATACAATATCTTATAAGGGGATTTGGAAAGAAACGAAAGTGTAAATCATATTTTGTTTTTATTTCTCATTGAGTGCGGAATGCTTTGAACTTTTAACTTAGTATTCTTCAGCACCCTCGCCTTCACCCTCGGCGGAGTCCATGCCGACTTCTTCGTAGTCCTTCTCGAGGGCGGCCAAGTCCTCGCGGGCCTCGGAGAACTCACCCTCCTCCATACCCTCACCGACGTACCAGTGCACGAAGGCGCGCTTGGCGTACATGAGGTCGAACTTGTGGTCGAGACGAGCCCAGGCCTCAGCGATGGCCGTGGTGTTGGACAACATGCACACGGCGCGTTGGACCTTAGCGAGGTCACCGCCGGGCACCACGGTCGGGGGCTGGTAGTTGATGCCCACCTTGAAACCAGTGGGACACCAGTCCACGAACTGGATGGTACGCTTGGTCTTGATGGTGGCGATGGCGGCGTTTACGTCCTTGGGCACGACGTCACCACGGTACAACATACAACAGGCCATGTATTTGCCGTGGCGGGGGTCGCATTTCACCATCTGGTTGGCGGGCTCGAAGCAAGCGTTGGTGATTTCGGCGACGGATAGTTGTTCATGGTACGCCTTCTCGGCGGAGATGACTGGGGCGTAGGTCACCAAGGGGAAGTGGATACGGGGGTAGGGCACCAAGTTGGTTTGGAACTCAGTTAGATCGACGTTGAGTGCGCCGTCGAAACGCAGGGAGGCGGTGATCGAGGATACGATTTGACCGATCAGTCGGTTCAAGTTGGTGTAGGTTGGGCGTTCAATGTCGAGGTTGCGTCTGCAGATGTCGTAGATGGCCTCATTGTCGACCATGAAAGCGCAGTCAGAGTGCTCCAAGGTGGTGTGGGTGGTCAGGATGGAGTTGTATGGTTCGACGACAGCGGTAGAGACCTGCGGGGCTGGGTAGATAGCGAACTCAAGCTTGGACTTCTTTCCGTAGTCCACAGAGAGGCGCTCCATAAGCAGGGAGGTGAAACCGGAACCGGTACCACCTCCGAACGAGTGGAAGATGAGGAAGCCCTGGAGCCCGGTGCACTGGTCAGCGAGCTTTCGGATGCGGTCGAGGACTAGGTCAACAATTTCCTTGCCGATTGTGTAGTGTCCACGGGCATAGTTATTGGCAGCGTCTTCCTTACCAGTGATAAGCTGTTCTGGATGAAACAACTGCCTGTATGTGCCTGTGCGAACCTCATCTGTGAACAAAAACAAATAACTTATTAGACACATCATTTTTTTACTTTATAGAGATGAATGACATTTTTTTACTTTATAGAGATGAATAAGCCATCTTTTATTGTAAAATCTCAGCTCTGCCTAATAAGTCTTTCCACATTAAACTCACCAACTACTGTAGGTTCCAAGTCGACAAACACAGCGCGAGGCACGTGCTTGCCAGCTCCGGTTTCGCTGAAGAAGGTGTTGAAGGAGTCGTCTCCACCGCCAATAGTCTTGTCAGTGGGCATCTGACCATCAGGCTGGATACCGTGCTCCAGGCAGTATAACTCCCAGCAGGCATTTCCAATTTGGACACCGGCTTGGCCGACATGAACTGAGATGCACTCACGCTACGAAAAATAAGTTTTTATTAGATTTGTGGTTATTATTTATAGATGTTTATAAATTAAACTCGTTTTAAGTACGCGCTAACATATAAAAAAACCTAAGGAACGGGTTTAGTTTTAGAAAAACATTAAACGAACGAAACAATCTGCTCAAGATCTATAATAAATATTTGAATAATAGATAATCCCATAAGATAACGGGATAGGTCAATCACCTCATTCAATCAGCACTATGGTAAAGTGCAGAGAAAGTCGAGAAAGTATGGCCTCATTTTTGTATCGCGAGTCTAATTGCTATATTGTATCGAACTTTCTTGGAATTTGTACCGAAAAATAAGCTATAGAGGAAATCAATAACTTGTGATGGCATCAACCTTGAACGAGGTCGGAACACGTCAGCGACCGACGCCTAGTATTAGAATAGAAAATACGTTAGTAATTTTTTAATTTCATTAAAATGAGCTAAGAATAACTAAGAATTACAATATTTGCAGTAACAATTCATTATTAGCAACCGCAAAATCATGATGAATGACGTCACTACTGCCGACGGAAATTAAATGTATGTACTCGTGGTAGGTACTATTATTATTATCTTGAAAAACAATTGATAAATAGAAGTTAAGAATAGAATATAAAGAATCAATGATAGAAGTTATTTTCAAATTAAGAATGCCACACCCGGCCTCATGTACATTCAAAATGCCGACAAGATGGCGCATCCACCCGGCATTTCATTTCCGTATTAAATCGAACAAAATATCGATAGATTGCACTAAAGCAAAATGTATTAATAATAAATAACTGAAACTTACCATTTTGAAGGAGTTTGCTTGAACTAACGTAGAAATAAATTATTAAATTAATGTCAGTCGACGTTCAGCGTACCGGTTAAGAGGGTTGCCGAACGGTTAATAACGTCGAATTTTCCGTTACGAGAACTTATATAGTCCTGGGTTTGCGGGGGTTCGACGCCTCGCTTACTGAACTCTGATTGGTGGATCCAGTGCCGCAGAGGAGTATCGACCAATACGATGAAAGCTGCATTATCTCACCATTGCGGGAATATGTGGGCTGCTGATTCATACAGGGCCAAGTGATGGGAAAGTATCTAGAATCGATATCGATATAGCTTGCATGGTTATACGTAGTTAAATTTCAAGAAAACTATGTTAAATATATATTGCATTGTATGTCTAATTTAAGAAAAAAATATATTATTGTTTTTTTACTACCTTAACGCAATAAATGTTATGAAATACCAAAGAATTTCATATTTAACTAAGTAAAACAATAAAATAAAAATTCAATCATACAAATACAAAAATTACATTATGTATGTTGCTTTGAACGAGAAGCAATAATCGCAGTTTTTTTTTTCCTACAATTTTTCATTATCCCTACGCGATGGAAAATATTAATTACATATATTAATATTTCAATATTTAAAAAGAAAATACACCCCACACTAGTATGTAATACGATTGTAAATGTTGAAACTGTTTAATTATCATAGTATGTAATTATCTCGATTGACCGAATTAAAAAGATATCATTCACGTATCATCGTAATGTTTATGCTTACAAATTAAATATACCTTAATGCTAAATTGTATATGACTGAAAAAAATTGCTCATGAAAAAACTCACGGCGTGCTGTACCAAAGAAGAAAAGTTACTGCGTTTTGTACATTAATTGATAACACACACACAGACACACGCAGTGACAGATAGGTTCTTATTTATTGCTTGAAAAAGTAACTTAATTGAATTATATACGGAATTATGGAAAATATTTAAAAGGTTGTAATTTTAAATTAAATATACTGTTATTAATATTTATGTCATAATCACTTAACAATTTTCCTCTCCATAGAAACTAAAATTAAAAGCTGCTTTCCAAATCAATAATGAACATATTTTGTCTCATGCTATTTTCATAATATTATGTAAATATGAACGTAGTGTATGTGGAGACTTTGTTGGTTTTGGAAGATACTAAAAGTGGTATCGTATGCATAACGACACAGGAACCTAACCTCGTAAGAACGTAACCTCGCAATGATGCAAATTGCAATCATAATTTTCAGATAGCAAATTAAACATGGTTTTATAAATTTAAAAATATTTATGTCGAATAATTGAACAAAAATTTATCGATAACAATAAGTACATCCCCGTACTGTCTTTGTGTGAGTAAGTACAGCTGCGACATTATTTTGCTTTTGCACACATATAACGATCGGCACCGTCTGGACTTTTTTGGTCATATTTTTCACGACAATTATAGATTTGTTTACGAATTCAGTTGGAATGAAAAACAACAAGCCTTAAAGTTTATTGTTACTTTAATAATAATAGAAATCATTAATGACGAACGAAGCACAAATTTAAACGCACACTTTTTTATTCTGTATTTAAATAAATCCAGTTTTCAGACTAAATAAAGAACTGTCGTACTATTTAATATTTTGCTATCTTATCATTGATTTTTTTTTGTTTAATGAAGAAACAAATAAAAATTTGTCCACAATTTCAGAATTGTATTTAACGCCATCTTCAAGACCCCGCGAACACTAACACAGTTAAATATTTCAAAAGAATGCTTACAATGTAGAACACAAAGCGACATCTGTTAGCACGATGAAAAAATGGTTTATTTTGTTAATTAGATAGTTTTTATTGATATTTCAATATTATAAACTTTTTTTATATTTTTTAGCTTAATTATACGAGCAATTCTTTTGTTATTTATTGCATTAATATTAATAAAGTATATTAGTATTTTTTTGTGGAAGCGAGTGAGACATATATATCGTGACTGTTTATTTCCGCTTACGTTTCCCGCGCAGGTTTAAGCGGTTTTACAAGTGCGTGTTGCGTATGCGCGCTAAAATATCATTCCGCGCGCGAACGTTATAGGATGCGCGCTTTCGAATCTACGAATTTTTAAAAAAAGTACGGAATACCAAAAATAGGCGACCTTCGATTAATGTTATAATAATGTTAACACTGTTTTATTAGTGCATTTAAAAGTTAAAATTGTGTGTGAAGTGTGGATTTTTCGTTTATTACAGACAGCGCGCTAAATTGTAAGTTATTAATTGTATATGCGTTTATGTTTATTTGATGTTTATTTACAGGTTCTGTATTAAGTTTTCTTTTTCTTTATTCTTTATGGTCATAAAACAAAGTAACTCGTACAGCGTGTAAGGCCGTTTGATCTCCGTTATTTTCTCGGATATGGAGTGGCCTTTTAGTACCTAGGATCTTGTAGAATCTAGACTCGCCTTGGGCTTAGTTGAAAGTAGGTTTTAGCGGAGTATTGTATCAGTGTTTATTATTATTATGATAACGAGTTTACTTTCTAAACACATTCATGGACAATATCTGTATATCGGTTTATTTTACGACAAACACTTTTACTTATTTAAATCTGATTTATTTAAATATGCTATAGTTTTTCGCTCTTCTTTTTAAGTATTTTTTTAAGGATATTTATTGTGCGTGTATTATTAAACTTGAATTTCTTTATAGCAATACTGTTAAAAAATCAGTAAATCTGTTAAAGAATCGAATTCTTGTCATTTAATTACTCTTTACTATATCTTACTAGCTTCAAATCCATGGCTTTGCTGCACATTTCACGACCTAGAGTCCTAGAGTCACCCCAGAATGTTATTGATATTATTGAAGAAAGAAAAGAAAAGACAGAAAGATTTCTTTTTCTTTCTTCTATTTTTTTTATTTATTAATTATAATGCATTTAGTATAGTGCAAGTATAGGTGAAGGTATTTGTATTTGAGTTTGAGTTTAATCTATTTTGCATATATGTACTTAGTCACATTTATTATTGTGTAGTTAGTTATTCAAGGCAAGTTTTTTTCGTTACGCATATCTTTATTTTATAGAGCGAGTATGTAAAGTAGTCATTACATTAGCAAAATATTAGGAGTATATAATACATATCTATACTAATATTAGAAATGAATCTCAGGAACTACTAGTACTAAAAAACTAGCGTTCCGCTCCGGCTTTGCCCGTGGTAAATAAATAGTATATAGCACTCATGTATAACGTTCATATCCAATGGTGAAAGAGTTTTTGGAATTCAGTGGTTCCTGAGATAACTGCGTTCAAACAAATAAACTCTTCAGCTTTACATTATTAATATACATTCTTTTAACATAATGTACCTTATTTATGGCGAAATAAATATAATAACTTTTTCGTGAACTCCATCAGAGTGGAGGAAAATACTTACCAAATATTTTTTTATAAAACTGCGTCATTCATTAAAAAGATTCGTCATGTATGTGATGTGCTATTCAGACTTGATAAATCAATAAATAGTAAAAAAATAGTAAACATTTCACGTTTATTTAATAAAATAATTTTCACACGCATATTAATAAATGTACATACAGATTACAAAACCTACACTCTAATGCAAGGTTCACACACACGAGGTTAAAATAAGAAAATTTGAAATGCCACCTAAAAGTTTTACATAAAGAAAACTGGATAAAGAGATTTCTGAAGACTAAAACCTGTAAAAAACACACTATTTACTGTATCAAAAGTTAGGATCAAATCTTTACCAAGCTTGATCGCCAGGATTTAATAATTTCCTTAAGTAGGTATCATCTGTATAAGAGCAAGTGAGACAATTTATTTTATTCTGTCGTTGAAGCGTTTAGTTTAAATTATTTTTTTATATTATGCACCATTTCATAAGCAAACTTATAACAAAGAAATCATAATAAGTTGATATATGAGTTCAGAGTAAATTAATAAAGAAAAATCGCTAATCCCATTCTATTCCAGTCGTTATTTTTCTGTGAAACAGACGCTACGGAAACTTATTTTATTTCGTTTCTATTTATATTTGCTTTGCTCGGGACTGTACCAATTACGGTTCTGCATATATAAAAAATAGAATATATCTGAGGAAAATGGAATTTGTTGTTTTTTTTGTATAATAACTTATGTCTGTACGAAACTGTACAAAAGAAAAATTCCACTGATAAAGAACTTTATTTTTATTGTCATTTTATAGCTATAAAATAACAAAGCTTATCTATATTCATATCATGAAAAGGTAAAGTTTGTGCATTATGAGTTTATAAAGTAGGGAGGGACCTATCTGGATCTATGGAACTGATTTAAAAAAAATATTTCAGTTGCCTTATGCGTACACTCACGGATAACGCAAAATTGGTGAAATATTTTAATAAAATATAGTCACTACACATGCAATAGACCATATTTTTTATCCCTGATTAACCTGGACAGGGCTAGGATAAAAACACAAAATATAAAATTCTCTTGCCACAATGTTTGTTAACAAACTCTAGCAAAGCTTTACCGAATTTTATGGATTAAAAAGAAAACCAACTTATTTTCTATATATTCAGATACGTTAACTATTTTTTCAAAAGCCGTTGCCTGGCAGAAAATTCTTTGCCGAGTTATGTCAAGTCAGACAGGTTATAGAAGGATTCGTAGTACAGATGCTATAAATGTGATGCTATAGCATGATACATTGCGGTTTTCCAAACACTCGGTGAATTCAAAAATAGCCATGAGCAATTAGGACAAGGCCTCTATGAATTAGTCCTGGAACTGTTATTCATCGATAAGACATTGAGAAACACGAAATATCCTTGTAAGGTTGATACGAAATTTTGAGAACTCGTAAGGTTCGTCAATGACGTAGACGAATTGACATGACGCCGTTTAATGTAGTATGGATAATGGTTTAAATACAAGAACTCTCTGTATTTTAATAATCATAAAAAATAGCGTTATTAATTAATCAATTGAGCTGTTGGTTCGCCTGATGCGCTGCCCTGTGCTGTACCCGCTTGAAAAGACGAGACGTTTCTTCCGAGACGTACTGCCAAATTTGATTGGCAATGGTACACTTGTTCCGTAAACTATACGCCGGAAAGCCTAATCCAATGGTCGTGGTTCCATATTCTACCTCGCATCTATTTTCTAAGAAAAGCCTAATAACCAATGATGGATTTTTGTGTTGTGATGCAGACTGGAGATCGATCGAAAGGCATATAAAATGCTATGATGCTAATCCTAGGTGTTGATTGTGCCTTGAACTTCTCGAGAACTATGCTTTTCAAGGAGTCTTCAGTAGATTTCTACTAGTTACAGGGATCTTGGGCTTATGTCCTAGCTTTTAGCTATCACAGGCCGGTCTTATTCAGTTCAACAAGCTGAGTCTTTTTCAAACAGGGCTTGAAATTCTCAATATAATTCTATATAGGGGATTCGTAATTAATTTCGGGCGTTATACGAGTATACAGAAGGACAAACTCATGATTTAAACTAACCTTCAAACGATTTGACATAGGATTGTGACCAAAACTATGCCAACGATGATTTATCTAAACACAGATGGTATACAATAACCATACCATGCCTTTTTTTTTTAGTGGGGAAATCTTGCATAGATACCCACGGCCCTCGGGGATGGAGCCGTGGGTTATGTCGGATTCTTACCGACCAAAACCTGTGTTCCGTCGACCCACTTGAGTGAAGGGGCCACGAGAGCTGATTAAAATTCATCCGCGACAACCATACCATGCCTACCACGATCATACTCTTATACATTCTATTTATTTCGCATCCCAAAGGCAAAACAAGCACAAAAGTTCGAATTGAACTTCTGGTCCATTCTCTTCTACATGTCGCGTGTCTCCCCCTGTTTTAAATGCATCTGTAGCCACTCATCTCAATCCCACATTGTTTGCAGCATGAGTAAACTCTTAAAACATTGTAATCGATGGATTTAATGTAAACAGTAGTATGACATCAGACTCTGTGGACTAGCTATATTAAAACTTGGCGGTTCGCCATCTTAGCTTTATCAATATGGTTCATATGAAATACATGAGTTCAGAATACATTTTACTTTCGCTTTTTAGTAAGGTTATTATGGGAAAATGTTATGAATTGTAAAACACAGTCGAGCAACAGTAAGCTAATTTATTTTTTTAGATATTATTTTCAAGTATAAGTAATAGTTGTTTAACTAGAATTGAATTAAAATTTAACACAATTACGTAACGCGTGACAATGTTTGATGTCTACGTGACCCATAACATTGTAGCCGAGTAAGGGTTTTTTATTATCCTCAAGAATATCGAAGGTCCATGAGCCATAAATGTGTCATTATTTCTCAAAATCGTGTCAAGATCAAAACCTGAGATGACTCGACTGTTAGGTCATATGTTTACTTATATATAACTTAGATATAACGAGCAATTACTATAAGTAATTAATAGTCCTATTGCTTTAAATTTCTTTGTGATTATTTCACTTGTGCCATATGTTTATTTGCGGTACTTACGTTTTTATTAGTCGCTTTATTTTCATGTTCGGATATTTTGGGTTTTGGTTTTTTCGGTCAAGTCTAGAAGTAAATATTTTGCTCACACATTATTATCTTCGACTAGTTAAAAACTGCGTCTATCGATGAAAGCGACAAGAAAGTTTATCTATACATAATTTATTTTATGGATTATGTAACATGATACAATAATTTAATATTGTATCATACTACTAATATTATAAATACGAAAGTTTGTAAGGATGTGTGTGTTTGTTGCTCTTTCACGCAAAAACCACTGAACCGATTGCAAAGAAATTTGGTTCGTAGACAGCTGAACAACTGAAATAACATAAAGGCAACTTTTTATCCCGATATTCCTACGGGTACGGATTTACGCGGGTGAAACCGCGGGGCACAACTAGTATTACACAATCCAGTATTGGAGCAGAAATAACAATGCAAAAATATCCGCTTTGTCCGCTATATTGTTAAATCTTGTCAAAAAATTTGGTACGGATCCCAATTTACTTATAATTTAAAAATACAATCTTAAATCGCAGTTATATACTATGACGAGAAGATACTCTCCCGAAGGTTAGTAATGTGCAGGATGCGAGTCAAAACCCCACTTCCCACAATATATAAGAAAATATTCTTAATATATTCATTTCACGTCTACCATTTAAAATCCATTTCAAAGTACTCATGTTATATACGTCTCACATCAAACGCGAGTTTCTTTTGTTTATTTCTTGACGATTCATAATGCCAAATTATAATTAGTGTTCTAAGAAATGACGTGTCGCGTCTATGATATTTTCGGTACACGGGGCTGCCAACTGGGTCTTTGAGGAAGTTACATCATGGGGTTATCATGAGTCTAGGCTAGATTATTTTGTCGAGTCAAGTACAGATGATTGAAGTGGCAGCGTGAGGTTATTGGGTTCTTTGCTTTGGCATTGCTGGCTGTCGATTATCCTTTTGGTTTATTGTAGCTTAGGTTTTTGAGCATGATATTCATATTGAAGATTAGCAATTAATGCTATCGTTTTCAGAAGCATAATTTTTACGAAAATTATATAATTATAGCGCGTAACACCGCGTACATAAACAACGGGGAGATAATTTCTTGTAATCGGCCTAGTAGTTCCAGAGATAAACGGTTTTAAACAAAGGAATAAACAGTCTTCATTATTCCCCTCATTTTATTAATTGCGATTAAATTACTATAAATAAACATCAAATAAGTTTATTTACCTATTATTTAAATAGACTGTAACATCTAAAAATATACTAAGTAAGTAAGTAAGTCTTAATTAAACATCACAATCGTAGCTGTAGACTTTGAACTTACTTTCTTTCTTTTCATATTTTAAGTGGGGAAACCTTGCATAGATACCCACGGCATCCGGGGAAGGTGATATAAGTCCGAGTGTTATGTCAGATTCTTATCGTCTAAAATCCCACTGTGTTCGATCGAGCCTCTATTGCCCACGGGATCTAGTTTTTATTCGTCGATATTCGTACACTTTAACCTTAGTGTGTGTAAAAGCAAATCTTACTATCTTAACCATAAAAATGCTAGAAGCATTCAAACGACTTTGTATTTCCCCAACACGCAAGTCGAAAGACTAAACAACTCGCGAATTTCTTATATTTAGCATTTAAAATTCGACACACGCTATCAAGTTAAACCTGTTCCTTGCACTCATTAAGATAACCTTGCTTATCCAACTTGAAGTTAAACAAAATATACATATATCCGCTCGTGGTTTCGCGCACGCATAAATTAATTTTATGTTATTCTGGGTTGATTAACATCAGATTCGTGATCAAATTTTTTCTATTCTTTCAAAATTTCTCATTTATAAAGCATTTCAATGCTATAAAACTAAAAATTAAATTTAACATCAGATTTTTTTTTTTTCTTTTTTTTTAATGTCATAGCGGGCAACTGAGCTGGTGGTTCGCCTGATGGTAAACGATCACCACCGCCCATGAACATTCGCAGAAGCTCAGACCTCTGAGAATGCGCTGCCCGCTTTTAAGGGAAAAGCGCTGAGGAAAGGATTGATGAATGGAAAAAAGAAATGGACTGGGAAGGGCTAGGACAAGGAAATAGGCCAGATTTGCATGAAATTTGCTACAGAGGTAGACATAATCGGGAGAAGCATATACACATACACATTTATTTTAATGAATTATCTAGGTAACACGCGAGCAAAGCCGCGGGATACCACTCGTGGATGATAAGAATTATATACCTATGTTTAACTGGTATAGTGGGTACAGTTTTAATTGGCAAAATTGGTTTGTATGAATGACGTCACGTTAACCTTCAGTTATTTGGTAGTTTGTGTGAAGGAAGTTGTGAATTTTTATATGGACTTTAAAAGGCATTGGGTCGAGCTTTGACGAAGTGTATTGTGTGTGTGTGTGTGTATATAAAATCGATTTCGAGAATTAAATATTGTTTGATGACTGTTCTTTTTACACCGTTATTTAAAGCTTAGATAAAGTTTTAAAAACATATTTCAATGTATTGTTTTTCTTTATTTATAACTTTATTATTGATTGCTTTCGACTTTCATTAATCCTGAAAACACTTCCTATCCTACTAATATTATAAATGCGAAAGTTTGTAAGGATGTGTGTGTGTCTGTTGCTCTTTCACGCAAAAACTACTGAACCGATTGCAATGAAATTTTGTACGTACGATAGCTGAACAAGTGGAATAACATATATTCAACTTTTTATCCCGATATTCCTACGGAATACAGACTTACGCGGGTAAAACCGCAGGGCGCAACTAGTATTTTAAAAAGTATTGTTTGTATTCTGTTTTATAGAATTAGAGTATTCAAATATGAATGAATTTTTTTGAATTAAAATATTAAGTAATGTGACTACAAGATAAAATAATCTATAGTACCTTAAAGGTACTCCGTGTAGGAGGGCTCGACCCTCGAATTCAGATCGTTGTCAACCGCAATGTGAGCTTTAGTTTCACAATTCACAGCTTAAGGTGTTGGTTTCAAATGTGTTTAAACGTTACTAGCGACTTGCCCCGGCTTCGCACGGAATTATGCATGTTTTTAATTTCTACATCTCTTTCTTGTTTGGTAAAATTTTACAACTGGCATGTCCATAATCCTACAGTCGTGTTTGTTTATTTGATTAAATGGAATGATAGACACTGTTTTTCACAGAGTTTTTAACAAAGGATTAAACCTTTTGAATTATCATTATTATTCTCTGTTACTAACAAATATGGGACATGTGTTGTGATTTTTTATTATAAAATAAATAAAAAATTTAGAATAATATTACAGGCCACACTTTTAATAGCTTTCGACATATTTAACGTATGAAAAAGAGTAGAGACCTTCTAGGGAAGCGCGTTACAGCCTAGATCACATCTCAGTTTGCCATCAGGCGAGATCGTGGTCACGCTGCCCTATTATAGATAAAAAAATGAAGTTTAGTATGATAGCAATAAAACACACAGCACTTAAAGTAATCCACACTTACATTCCATGACGTATTTAGTTCAATTTCGCCATTTGAAATAAGTTTGTGGTACTGTATTAATAATATTTGCTCTCTATTTTCAAGTGATACGTTGGTTGAACGCCCTATTGACCGCTGTTCGGTCAAACGTCTTAAACAATTAGCACATTATTGCCCTCCCTTCGAGCGAATGACTAATCACTACTGTTACTTCATTCTATCCTACTAATATTATAAATGCGAAAGTTTGTAAGGATATGTGTGTGTTTGTTGCTCTTTCACGCAAAAACTACTGAACCGATAACAATGAAATTTGGTACGTAGACAGCTGGACAACTGGAATAACATATAGGAAACTTTTTATCAAGATATTCCTACGGGATACGGACTTACGCGGGTGAGTCCGCGGGGCGCAGCTAGTATTATATAAACTAAGAAGCAAATATTGTACCATATTAAACCATATGAATCAAATTAAAGCGTATAATTAAAATGTTCGCTGAAATATAATTTAAATCGTTGAATGGATTTTTTTGTTCAATTGTCCATTTAATGAAAGGCTATGTCATATATGACGTGGGTGAAACCGCAGGGCACAGCTAGCTATATTATAAATAACTTTAAAATGTCATGTCACGTTATTTCATAAACAACAGGCAAAACAATGACAGGCTAATAAATGGCGTATTTTATTACCTTCATGTAATGTTTGCTCGTTGCTTTTAAAATTATTTAGGCCATGATATACAGTTGGTTATAAACTATTTTTATTAACACGCTTTTATGAGCTTCACTTGTATGTAACTGACTCGTTTAGACTCGATTGTTACCCACTTAAATAGACTGATTTAATTAAAACTTTGTGTTCTCAAGGATCGGTGATCATCAAATAATTTCATGAGTTCATCTTATTATCTTGATTAGGATACGAAACGTAGTAATTATAAAGACAAATATTGCAAATTCACATTTTGATAAGGCCCTAGGTTCAGTGGTTAGAAAGATTGATCACCTTGTCCGTAAAGAAAGTCGATCAGTGAAACACAATACACCCATATGGCCCATACCCCACATGAGGACGTGGGACACACGACCGACTTTTGATTTTGACGGTACCGACTGTTAATTGTGTACTCGTGTATACCTTATTACCATACAGCATTTAACATATTGTATGTAAACAGGGTTGGCATCCATACCTTAAGATTGAAAGATATTTGAGATAATTGTATAATATACTTTGAGTTTAAGAATTAAAGTGCAACAATAAGATGTATTTTTTTAGATTGCATTAAACAGAAATATGTAGACTTCTTATAAATTTGGGATTTTAAAGAAATAAATGAATGTTTTCCAATATTTCATATCATCATAGTAAAATAATTGTTTATTTTGATAATAAATACTTTTTATTTTTTATCTATAATAGCAAATGTAAAGCCCAGTGCCAAAAAAAGTGGCAACCCTATATGTAATATGTAATGACATTCATATAAAATCACGATAATATGACATCATTAGGTCGGGACAGGTTATAGCGCAAATATGGCTAAAGAGGTCAAGTGCACTCTTATCCACCATCTTATCTGTCTGCCGTTTATTATAAATATCTCAGCTTATATTCATAAATTAAGTATTACTCGAAAAAAAAAATTGGCTGGCACAAAAATATCGTGTTCAAAGTAATCTCTATATACATAAAATTCTCATGTTGTTATTTACCATACTCCTCCGAAGCGGCTGAAACGATTTTCATCAAATTTTGGGTGCATGTCGGGTTGATCGGAGAATCCGCCAACATCTATTTTTCATACCCCTAAATGATAAGAGTAAGGCAGAACAGCGTTTGCCGGGTCAGCTAGTATTATATATATATTCATGTAGGTTTTCCTTCCTGTTCCATCTAATATCTATATTTAAAACATTTCATTAATTCAATAACTCATTCATGTATTCATTTTTGTTGGTTATTTGATTTAGAGCGTTCAAATTATACAAACGACTTCCGCACTACCTACTGAAATCAATTAACTGTTATGAAAACTTAATATTGACTGTAAGGAACATTCGAGACTGTTTTATAATTTACCGATTCTTTCTGCGCACTTTACAACCATCTACCATCTACGACTACCAATTTGAATATATTTTGATAGGGGCTTACCATGAATTGGTGCTAATTCCAGCGTGGATAAATGATAGTTTTAGACGAGGTCGTCTATGTATAGGTTAGGTTAGGTTAGGTTATAGTTGCCGAAGGGGTCGCGGACGAATTTTAACCAACTCCCGTGGCCCCTTCACTCTGTCTTTATCTGATACTGGAATTAGTACAGCTTTAAGATTATGTACGTATGTATTGGAGTATGTATCCGACGTATTAAAATGTATCCCGATTTAAGAAAGATTAGATTAGAAATGGTACTTTCAAGAATGTTTCTTGTTCAATAAATAATTTATATTAGAGGTTGTTTTAATGAATTCTAATTTATACAAGATATCGTTATTTATATATAATATATTTGTTATGCGACATTTAAAACCGTCGTTTCTACTAAAGCTGGCAATCCATAAATCATGTTTTTGTTGAATCGATATTATCATAATAATTCCTTGTTTTTTGCATAACAGTAACGCACAAATGGCTTTGTTTTATAATATGTAGTGGAATGTCACGTTAGTTATATAAGTACCAGGAGATATATGACTAGCGGAGCGCCGCGACTTCGCCCGTCGTACATGTATAAAACTCAGGTTAGAGAATTTCCGAAATCGAATAGCAATTCCTCAGATTAATGCGTTCGAACACGCAAACTGTATTATTAGTGTGGATGTTATTCCTCCTGACTAGTCTTCATAGCCATCAAGACCTTCCGGGGCCATTAACGTCAGATCAATCACTTTTACTAGCCCCAATTCCTTGTGCAATTTTATCCATTACGCTACAAGTCATAAGATGTTATATTGCTTGCAGTATATAAAGGTTCAAATTGATGATAGTTCGTAGGTGTAAAATCATTATGTCAGCAAGCGTTGACAAGGACGAGGTAGCAATTTTTTGTGTGGGTTTAACGTCTTATGTAACTGAGAATAGTATATGAACCTAGAATGAATATACCATAGAATTATTAAAGTGATTTAAACTGAGATAACGAAGATTTGTTTTCTTTATCTAATGATCTACAATCAACATCCTTCTAATACTTGCGAAAGTATGTGAGGATGAATGTATAGTTATCACTCTTTCACGTGAAATCCTTTTAACAGATTTTGATGATACTTAGCAGTAATATAACTTATGTACCCGAATAACATATATGCTAGAATTACTTGCTTTTGCCCGGTGAAACCGCGCGGAACAGCTAGTATAGCAATCGTGAGACGATGACCAGATTACTAAATAATAATAATAATAGATGTCACCAAGAGCTTAATGGCCTGAAAACTCAGAAGGGATCTGCTCTAAACTAAGAAGGTCCCTGCAGTGGGAACAAATATAGACAGGTGATAATGATTATTACTATGAATAAATTGATTTCTCGTACGAGTACGTAACTCGTACTCTCTCTGATGTCTTAATTATGGTCCACATAATGAAGAAACATTAATTACATAAACATAAATTGTCTATTGTACTATAATATAGATTTCTAACAAATCATTAACAGTCCCACGTGAGGTAGTAAAAATAACGTGTTTGTCCACCCAGTCCCGTGGGCGAAGCGCGTCCGCCCACAGCACATTTTGCAACTGAAGGCGCCTTAGCCCATTTAATAACCCAGACTAGAAGGGCTTACGGGCACTAAAACGTCGAATTGTAACATGTACTAGGGCTACGATTGAATTAGATTAATAAGATTAAAGATAGATTAAATGATACCTAAGTTCTAATTGATTGTACAAAACAGCAATGAGACTGAGGCACTAGCTTAAAATCGATAAGCCGGGGGTTCGAGACCACGCGAAATATAGTGGTTTTTTAATATATCTGCGCACGTGGATAACATCACCACTGCTCGAAATGGTGAAGGAAAACATCGTGAGGAAACCGACATGTCCAAGAATCAAACGTTCGACGATATGTGACATCTGCCAACCTGCACATGACCGTGTGAACATATGTGGCCTGATGATTATGATGATGATGGTGATGAATTGAATGTCCGAAACACTCTTATGGAGCAATATTATGTAGTCGATATTGATATATAAACCCGTGTTAATAGCAATGTAGAATCTTATACCTATAAACGAGCAATTCTTGTATATATATATATATAATTGGAATCTCGGAATCGGCTCGAACGATTTTCATGAAATTTAGTATATTGGGGGTTTCGGGGGCGATAAATCGATCTAGCTAGGATTTTTTTTTAGAAAATGTCATATTCGTGATTTATTCGTGTTTTTTTTTCCTGACATCTATTGGTGAATAATAATACTATTTTGCTTCGTAGATAGCTGGACAACTGAAATAACACATAGGCACTTTTTATACCGATATTCCTACGGGATACGGACTTACGCGGTTTCAACCGCGGGTCACAGCTAGTTAAAGATTAGACATAACAATCAAAGAGACAGTAACAAAAAGGTCTTATTTAAATAAATATTATAAACAAATTAAGTAGACCTACATTTTTATTAGACTGTACTAAAACATATAGGAAAAAAGTATTCAAATAAACTTTATTAGGTCACGGTTCACGTTAAATGCACTTGGAAATTTTATTCAGGATTCCTTGAAGCATGTATTGCTTATTATTCTTAAGTTTCAAGACCACGTAAAATGTTCCAGATTGAGATCGCTCGAAGGTTGAATTCTCGATAAAAATAGAAGTAAAATAAGCTCATTCTTCTTCGTTTTAAAATAACGATGCGGCGTTAGGGAATGTCTGAAAAGCGTTTTGATTTTAATTTACAACTTTTGTGTCCTTGAAAAATGATATCCTACTAATCCTACTCCTACTATATCCTACTATCCTACTAACTAATATTATAAATGCGAAAGTTTGTAAAATGTGTGTGTTTGTTGCTCTTTCACGCAAAAACTGCTGAACCGATTGCAATTAAATTTGGTACGTAGACAGCTGGACAACTGGAATAACATATAGGCAACTTTTTATCCCGATATTACTCCGGACTTCCGCGGGTGAAACCACGGGGCGCTAGTTAATAATAAAAAAGAAACAAGAAATGGTCGAATCAACTAAATTGTCTACTCGTACAAAGTAAACGTAAGGAAATTATATAATCCTTACAATCATATCATATCAATCATAATCAGAATAAATAAATAAAATTATCATATTGCCATCGATCCTTGATAAATGAACAAAGGTTTAAATATATCAGTGTAAAGTAAGTCAGTACATAGTCTAAACTAGTAGGTTACATACAAACATACGTAAATACAAACACATAGGTAAATAGTAAGCTGAATTAGACATAGACCAATTTACAACAATGAAACAATATCCCTGTTGTTTAAATTATATTAAATTTAAAATTTCATTATTCAATTATGAGTAATGGTGTTGTGATGACACAAATTCCAACTAAATACATTGTTCAATATACATCTTACCAATTCACCATATCAATATTGTGACCCACCACATAACTCAATAATAAAAACACATTAATCACAACTTATTCTCAGCGGCTTCTAAGAAATTGATTCATTAGCAACATCCTATATTACCGGCCATCAAATTCGTGTAACGCGTTGCCAAGGGACAAAGATACAGTGCCACCAACTGATCTATGAAATGGGGAAATCATCACTTTAGTGTTATCCTTAGAATAATATTTAACACTAGCTTCCGCCCGCGGTTTTGCCCGCGTGAACTTAGGACATTTTAAAATGATTTAGTGACTTTCCATTCCTGTTTTTATCCCAAACATTTAATCGAGATAAAAAGTATGCTTTCACCCAAGTCAGCTCATACCCTGTCTGTGAACACATGTTTTGATTTAGAGCTATATTCCGGGCACCACTTTTTTATAGTAAAAACACACTAGACAAATATGACAAGTCAATATCTCTAGTTAAAAATTATGCTGTTTCGAACATAATTTGGTAGCATTGTATGAAAATAGTTCGGAAGTTATATATGTTTTGTCTTTTTCTTATTTATGCAAATATTCGTTTAACATTTTCCGTCTCGCCCACACACGGATTCAAGGAGGATCGGTTTGTGAATGAGAATTTGTCTTTACGTAACCTTGCTGATGTCACACCAGGTGGCATTCTATAGCGTATTATGGTAACAATAAACACAATAATTCGGTGTTTTCACCTAGCTTTTTCACCTTACACGTATCAATTTCGGTGTTATAAGTACTGTAAAACTCACATTAATGTCTAACGAATAATAATATAAGTGATATTTTTTTTTATTTTTTTATAAATTATCTATCGCCAGTCGTGTTTCATCAGTCTCACAATAAAAATATTTTTTCGCGCTCACTTGAGTTACATTATAAGTAAGAAAATATTGTCTTTTTTAATTCTGATTCCAATTGACTAGATCTTTTAGGAAAACTCCTTTGATATCATGTACCTACATATCTACACTAATGTTATGAAAAGGAAACTTTTGTATTTTTTGTATGTTTTTAACGTTTTTGCACAAACAATGCTGGACCGATTTAAAAAATTCTTACACCATTAGCAAGCTACACCTTCACTGATTGACATAGGCCATATTCGTACCACGGGCGAAGCCGGAGCGAACAGCTATAGTCATATTTTGATAAAATTGAACGGGCGTTGCTTCGAATAAAGCTACACGAAGTTACAAGATTCCAAGGAGTACATATTGCAGCTCGAAGTAAATAAACCAAAATTTTATCCTGTTTTGCATATGCCACGGCCGACGTGCTTCACCGCCACGACCTGTATCTTGTTTCTACAATAAAAACAAATAATACGTTATAAACCTCATTACATCATCTCTTCGAGAATCTCTCGACAATGAATTCTCGTAAATTCTTGCAATTAACAACATTAGTTAACATCTCACGGGCTTCGCCAGCAGAATAAGAAAGAAAATACATAGTTCTCAGATAGATAGTTTTCCCCACATAGCTCCCTTTCTCGAGGCATTTCCAGGATCAAATTTATCCTATGTCCTTTCTCTGGTCCCAGACTACGGCTGTATAAAATTTAATCCAAATCGATTCTGTGATTTAGGCGTGAAGAAGAGAAAGACAGAGTTACTTTCTGTTTTATAATATTCGTAGGGATCATTTTTGTTTGAAAGAAAGAAAGAAAACAAGTATTATTGCCACATAAAAAAACTAACATAAAAAACAAACACATGGAAAAACTAATACAAATTAAAAAATTAAAACTAATATAAATTAAAATTAACATAAAAAATTAACATGGCAATCGGGACAGATATAGCGTTTTGTTGACAGTCAGCAGATATAGCGTTACCCGTATAAAAAGCCAATGCGAATCTTTCCATGTACAAGATGTCATCCACACGTTTCATCCACAGCTAAGCTATTCTCGCGTAGAGTACCAAACATCCAATGTTGTATTTATAAACGCAGTTCGATGTAGTAACTATCTGTGTTACGATAAATTACGTATGGGGCTTCAATAATTGTCCCAATAACCTTAACTGGGTATAAATAAGGTAACGACATTAACTACCATTCATAACTAGACGCACACCTACACCAATTTTCTCTATTAAAAGTCCATTAATAGATCTCGTTTGAGTCGTGACATGCACATTGCATGTGGTTTATAAGACTATGACATCAGCGTTCGAATGAGTAGTTATGAATTTGCTATAAGATTTAATTTCATTTTAACGACATCTTTAGCCATTTAATTAAAAGCCTAGAATATCAAACAATTCTAGCTACCTGAATAATATATAGACGTTGGTGTAAACTGTAAGCCAAAGCGAAATTGTATGAAAGGCTTTTATAATTGCATAGGTACTCCTTATATTCTTCCAGTTTCTTTCCATGAAAACTCTGTATAATCATCCACTCTTCTCTCTCGCAAACATCAAACATTTAAACCCGTACTCAGATTCCAGTAGGTAAATCATATCATACTAATATTATAAATGCGAAAGTTTGTAAGGATGTGTGTGTTTGTTGCTCTTTCACGCAAAAACTACAGAACCGATTGCAATGATATTTGATACATAGACAGCTGGACAACTGGAATAACATATAAGCAACTTTTTACACGCTTTTTATTAGCTTCACCTGTATGTTTGTTTGTTTGTATGTTTGTTTGTTTGTATGTTTGTTTGTTTGTATGTTTGTTTGTTTGTAACTGACTTCTTTGGGCGCGATTTTGACCCACTTTAAACGGCCAGGTTTCGTTCAAACTTTGTAGATTTATTGAGGACCGATGACAATACACTAATTTGATAAAATTATTCCAGTTTTCAATTTGCAAAATATTATTTTTGTTAAAGCGTGTTTTATAGTTTTTTTAAACTATTATATTTTATTATCCCGATATTCCTACGGGATACGTACTTACGCGGGTGAAACCGCGGGGCGCAGCTAGTATAACTATACACGTGCAAAATCAAAGGTCTTAAACAATAATCAAATCAATCAATCATATCGAATTAGCTGAAAACAAATGATTAAAAACAGCTTACATGAGCTCATGAAGCTCATTCTTCTGTGTGGTCCACACAGAGCATCTTTGTTACAAGATGTTGTTGAAAAGGGTCGGATATATGTGTGCGAGAGGGAAAGGAGACGTGCAAAAATAAACGAAAACGCGTTCAGCAATGATGTCATACCTCCAGACGAATAGCGGTCAAGGTACGGGATGAATCGGTAAAAGTGTTGTAAGGGAATCGGTATATCGTTTATTACTAAAAATACTGGGGTCGCCCGCGTATTAAAGGATTTCTCCCCACGTAGTGTCCTTTCCCATGGAATTTCCGGGATAAAAATTGTGCTTTGTCCTTTCTCGGGTTAGAAAGCATATATCGATCAAATTTCATCCAAATCGGTTCGTTTAAGCGTGAGGAAGAGACAGACGGACAAATTTACAAAAGTAGTAGGGAGTAGTACTAAACAATTAACGTATTAGGTGAATCGTTGGACATAGTATAACTATTTAAACTTAGAACTATCGACCGGCCCAGGCTCCACACGGATGCAACGCTGATGAAACTCAAAAACAGACTAGTTCAGAGAAAAAACAGCATCCTACATTCGTCACCGAATGCGCAGGCGCATGTTGAATGAATGACGCAAGCGCGCCCACGGCGATTGCCACACAACCTTTATTGGAAAGGCATTTGGTTCACGATATTTAAAAAATATGAGTATCGAATTAGTTGTTATCGATTTTAATGTAGCAAACATACATACGTGATTAATATAAAGACTCATAGTATTTTCTTGTGTTTGATTTAAAAACTTTTTGACGTAACCACGCTCGCTGTAAAGTGTTCGAAACGTCGGGTTAGTAATATAATGAATAAATCGCGTTTAATATCCGTTAAAAAGTTTTTAATTCTAAATAAATAGACTCTTTACGGACTAAATAACTTCAGAAATTTTCTTACAAAATATAATAGTAACTAGCAGTCCTTCCCGTCTTCGTATGTGGTACATATATTACAGTTTATATCACTCAGGTATCAGTTCAATTTCTACTGAGATTATCGCATTTAAAAAGCAACCCAACTCTAAGGAGTTTATATAGTTTTTATAGTATAGACATAGAGAGATAGAGAGATTATATAGACAATAGACATCATTAAAGGTAGGATTAGAAAAATGTATCTAATCAATCCTTTCTTTATAACACATACTAGCTGCGCCCCGCGGTGCCCGCGTAAGTCCGTATCCCGCAGAAATATCGGGATAAAAAGTTGCCTATATGTTATTCCAGTTGTCCAGCTGTCTACGTACAAAAATTGCATTTTTCTTCTTTCATTGCATTCGGTTCAATAGTTTTTGCGTGAAAGAGCAACAAACTCACGCACATCCTTACAAACTTTCGCATTTATAATATTAGTAGGATAGGATATACCGTATTTGGTTTATGGTATATTTTTTTATTCTTTGTATACGGTGCATATCAAGAAATCCGCATTATTCTAAGATAGCTTATTTTCACTCCTTATTCAGTGTATAATCATGCATCAAAAAAGGTTTTTCTATCTTATTATGCTAAAATTAATATCAGGATACAATTTGTGCATATTTTGTTGCGTTTATGGTTTTATTCATTATTAATATGCTGTTCTAGAGATTTTATTTTATTTAGCAACATATACGGTAAAACTGCAATTATTGTTTAGACCGAGATAGTGTCTAGTGCCTTATAATCAGCTTGTCTAGGTACACTAATATCATAAAGAGTAAACTTAATAAAACCACAGATAACATAATACTAGCTAAAACTAAGGAGGAACTACATGTTCTTTTATTTAATATTTATATTAGCATAGCCTATAATATTCAGAGATTATCAACGGAGAAAGAACATCTGAAATCGGACCAGTAGTTCCTGAGATTAGCGCGTTAAACGAACGAATTTTTGCGTTTTTATTATTATTAGTACAGAGTACTACTGCTCGCCCCGGCATCGCCCATGGTACATATATATAGCGTATGTCACCCAGTGAAGTTGCAGGATTCTAATGATGAAATGTTTTTTTTTTAATCGGTCCAGTGTTTTTGCGTGAAAACGTTACAAACATACAAAAATACAAAAATCACAACTTCAATCTCTCACCTTTATATTATCAAAAACGTCTCGTATACCACAGACAAGCCACAATCAGCATCTTTTAACAGAACACATTTATTAGCACACGGCATTAGTTCATCTAATTTTATCTAATTTACCGGTCAAATGACGAAACTCGAGCGAACAAGACTGCCTCATCTTTGATCTTATGTTACCATTTAACCGATGAATTTAGACTAGTTTTAAACTGGGGTCGAATTGCATACGCTTCTGTTTGTGTGTAGAAATAAATAAAATTTAATTGTGTTATATATATATATATATTGTATACTATTTTCCTGTCAGAATGTTAGTTAGCATACAGCTGCGCCGACTCTCATGAAATTTTGTGTGCATGTCGGGTAGACGGGTAGGTCTGAGAATCGGCCAACATCTATTTTTCATACCCCTAAATGATAAGAGAAAGGCAGAACAGCGTTTGCGCGGTCATCTAGTAATATTATACACGAGTTTGTGAGTATGGATGGATGTTTGCTACTCTTTCCCGTAAAAACCACTGAATAGACATTAATGAGAGTATACAGCTATGTTGCTTACACATCAGAAGACACGAGCTATATAAATATTTGCTATTGGCCGTAGATTCGTCCGCGGATGTCCCGCGCGGCGCAGCTAGGATGAAATATGGAGAAAAAAAATATATAAAAATTAAAAGCAAAGTAATTATGACAAAAATGACTAAGACTATAATCGTATATTTGTTCCTGCTTGTTTCCGCTGAGATAAGATCGATTTTTACAAATTGAAAAATGAAAATGAAATAAAATTCATATTATTACTAATTACGCCACTTCGATTTTATGTTTGAGTAAACGAATTAAATAGTATATTTTTTCACATAATACGGGATAGGGGACCACTCATTACTTCAATATAAACCATAAATTATTGGCACCATTGTATTTTTGTAACACTTGGTAGGTTATATTATTTGTAGCTTAGTGGATCATTACAACTAAAAGATCCAAAAAGATTAAATGACAAATAACAAGAAACAATGAACAAAATTATAAAATTATGTTACTTAACTGAAAATGCTGATTTTGGGTCTCTCCAAAGCTCCGCTTCAAAGTTCAAAAGTTCCGTTTTCGTTCGGAATAAATAAAATTTATATTATTCCAAACGACTTCAATAGCATTTGCCTAGGTATGTCTAAATCGTATATTTGGAATATACATGATTTCATAGCCTTAGATCGGCAGCCGTGAGATGTAGATATACGGATTTCATCCTTATACCGTTGGAATAAATTCAAAATTGCTGTAATCAATTTTGATAATGTTGATACAGTGGTTAGATAAGTATTAACACATTGGTATGATGGAATCGGATTTCAACACGGATTTAGTCAAGTCCTTAGTTAAAGTTTCAAATACATTTCCTACAGTGCAGTGGTTAAGTCGTGAGCGCATCTGTAGAAGCGATATGTCCTGAGTTCAGCCCCGGTGAAAACTTACCTTACTTGCCCATAAATATGAAAGACATGATGCATCAGCCCCATATCCCACGGTACGATCCATGTCTTCCTGCTGTGCCCATCATCATCATCAGCCCTTATATGTTCCCACTGCTGGGACACAGGCCTCCTATGAGGGTTCAGGCCATAATCCACCACGCTGGCCAAGTGCGGGTTGGCAGCTATGCCCATAAACACATTCAAATCAATTTCCTTTCATTCATACCTGTTAACATATTACTAAATAAGGAGTTGCATTCATTTATATTCCTTACAGTAACAATCTTAGTGATACAATTTTGTAATTAATTCACAGTATGCTAATATGGCATTGTGTCGACAGGCGATTGACGGTCAGGGTTATGTTTGGACGTTAGTAAAGTATTATATTATCTGTGGTAATGTATATTTTTTTAACTAATAACGCCCGCGACTTGGTCTCTGAAGCCGTGGAAACTGTCTTGTCCTATCCTGATAAGATTTACGCAAATTATCTATAACTATTATACTGGAATATATGCTGTTGTCAGTTGTGAGTAGGTTTTAATGTCAAAACTCACAATATAAATTACTAGCTGTTCGCTCTGGCTTCCCCCTTGGTGCATATATAGCCTATCCCACTCAGTGAAGTTGCAGCTTTCTAATGGTGAAAGAATGTTTGAAATCGGGCCAGTTGTTTTTGAGTTTATCCATTACAAATAAACAAACAAAAATACAATTTCTTCTTCTTTATAATATTAGTGTAAATACGTGGTAATGTTTTTATGGTATACGGCCATTCATACAAGAACCTGGCCGCTTTGCCGGGACAAAAAGGGTCAAGTTAACCATATGCTGGTTATCATTCGCCCTCTTCGAGGTTTTAAATATCTCTCAAGATATGTAGTGTTTCCTCATTGTATCGCCTTTACAGACGTCCCAAATCACCGGAGTGATACCACTCTAGACCAGCGTGGCAACTGGTTCCCATCGAAGCGGCTGACCCCTCGAAAACGTGATATACATAAACTGTATTTATTTTAAACCCAGAAAAAATTACGACATCGCGATTCAGAAACGCTCATTGTTAATTGCAACCCTATTCATAGTGACAAAAGGTTGATTCTGCGTTGCTAATCTCTCTAACGTTATACTGCGGACGTATGGATATTTATATCTACCTTCCTTTAAGAAATACAATTGATTTTTGTTAGTTGAATGCTTGCTGGTTTGTATTTTGTAATAACTGTAATAATGGTTTATATAATAATTATATAATTTGTATTTATATATCAAACGAAATGTTTGCCGATAGAAATTTTTATGATACTGTTAATGTTTGCATTGATAAATTATATATTTATTCATAAATTAATATTTACGATTTATGTTATATACTTAAATACAAAAAAATGTAAATAAAAATCATATAACTTTTAGTATTTAAACACGTTCATAAATAAAGGGCTGAGGCATGAATGTATAATGTATAAAATACATACATAAACATATTATGTATATGAAGCATGTATAATGCAATATAACAACTGCGAACAATTATTTTAGCAAAAAAACTAGCCTTCTAATAGTCAGCACTCGACCAAATATAAAATGGGACCACACGAAGACACCAGCTTTTCAATAAAAAAAAACAAAAATCAAAATCTGTTCACGCAGCTGTAAGTTCTAAGGTAACTAACTATAACACAAAAAAACAAATTTTAAATCCTCCTGTTTGAAGTCGGTTAGATAAGTTAAAAAATGAGTCGGCGAATAATAATGAGGGGTGGATGTAATGAAATCGGTTATATTGAACTTTGAGTGTTCACGCATGGGTCGAGTGATCTGCCGAGATGGCGTTAAGACCCACCATTATAGTGCTAGACTGACTAGAAATAAAAGAACAGTTCCTTTATAGATTACAACAATTATTTTGAATTCAATAACAATTAATTTGAATTGTCAACCTCCACCGGGAATCGAACCCCAACCCCAACCTTCCGGTTTTCTCACGCCCTCTCGCAATAAACAATAAAACACACTAATATTTACCTACCTGAGAAACCATTCAAAAAACATCCAAAACACATCCGCAAATAAATATTACCATACAAAGCTAAAACAAATCGTGAAGACCATAAAATTGCGATTTGCAGAAAGAATTACGTCACCGCGCGATATGTGTAAAAATGTTTTGCGAAATGCATCGCTACGTTTATAGAAATTAAACCTTATTTTAAGGTCATTAGGTCTGGTCTCTTTCTGGACAGATTGTAAATGACGTAAGCCCTGTTTGGTTAAATTGTGTGTGAAAGAGGAATTAATCAGAGATTTTAATTAAATTTATATATTGCCACGAACAGGCGAACTAGTATATCAAGATAATAATAAAAAACTAAACATTAAAACATTATTTGCTTGAAATATAATCAATCAAGATATGGAACCCTAATAATTAAGTAAGCGCTTCTTACTTAATTATAATAGAGAATTTAGTTTAATATTATATTTGAGTTACGTTATTATATATAATACGTAATAAAAAAAATGTACCACCAATAGTCCATCGTGGGTGGACTTTACATGCTTTGTATATCCAGCAAGATAATAAGGTGAAATTTATTTTGGTGTTAACCAGCGCGCTTAGGCCGTTACTTTTGGTTTTGTGAATACACCTTAACACAATAACAATAAGCGTTATTTTGCTTTAACGTCTAATTCTTTTAAGAAGAATTTTTTTTGGAACAGTTTTAAGTCGGTTTAGCACAGACTAACATAATTTTATATTTTTGGTTTAGAGGTTATTTTTAGTGATTGAAACATTAAACGCATTTTAAGTGTTAAGGAATCCCGCATCATGATTGATTTTTTTGTACTCTATACTGATATTTATCAAAAACTTCTTTAGATTATATTGAAGTCGCTATTTAGTACTGGATCAACATTAAGGAAATAATTATGATCTAAGTATTCAAGTCACTTACATTGATACAAATAGCCTTCTGCTGGTCGCATATTAACACCTAACCTAAGGTCAGAAATGGTCATTTGTAGCAATATAAAGATTACAATCTATAGGGGTCAAATAATCTAGATAAAGAATATAAACAAACTTATGTCTGTATACTAGTACTAGTATAATATGTTATCTGTGTTACTAGAATAATATTATATTATCTGTGCTTCTGGGCATGTCTTGGACGTAATATGCAACCTACTTCAATAGGAGTTGTTGAACCTGGGAAGATTTTGTCAGAAAACTTTCGTATACATAATACGAAAGTTTACATAACTTACTTAATTAACACTTTATACTTATAGATAGTTTCTGACTCTTCCACCTACACTGGACATTGGCGGGTGGAGCTATAAACAAAGAGAATATTCTATTATTTTTTGTCTATTTTTCGATTTCGAAAATTTCGTTATCATTTTCTTGTCAGCACAAATAAAAAATTACACATTTTTTGCTTTGTATGTTTGTTTCTCTTTCACGCGAAAACTTTAGAACGAAATTTGCTGATATTTAGATACATAAATACTTGCTTATGCCCCCAGGTGAAACCGCGCGACACAGTTAGTAAAACAAAATATATGTGATATGAACTAAAGCATAAAAAAATATTACTCATAATTCGAACAACTCTTCCATATAATTATTATCGGGTGCAATAACAAAAATATAATATCATAAAAGGATGCTGTACGTGTTTCTTTTGTATACAAAACATGCGATACAAACATGCAAAAGTAATTTAATGGATACTTATAAAATGAACAGTATCAAAAAAAAAGATATAGTTATATGTATAATCTAGACTCAAACCTCTTTCGGTGTAACGAACACCTTATCAATTGAATTATGGCACCCCACGCCATCTATTGGAACAATTGATAACTACCTCAACCATCATACATACATGATTTTCATCCGATTTAAAAATAAGGAAAGATTGTGTAATTTATATGTCTTTATTACCTCAAAACTTTTTCCTGGATGAATCGAATTTAAAATTCTTTTATTATTTGAAAGCTGTTGCCTGCCATGTGTCCCATTAAAATTGATCTAGTTCCGACGATTTGAAGGCGATATAGATTTTTGTTAAAAATGTTACCTTGTCGAAAAATAGTACTTAAAAACCTTAATTATAGAAATGTTTCTCTTAGAAATTAAAAACTTTTTAACGGATTTTAAACGCGATTTATTCATTATATTATTAACCCGACGTTTCGAACACTTTACAGCGAGCGTGGTCACGGGGAGAATGAATAATGAATAAATCGCGTATAAATCCGTTAAAAAGTTTTAAATTTCTAAATGTATAATACTCGCGTAAAATCAAACACAAGAAAATAACTTGTTTCTCTTGTTTCAGATAACAGTTAACAATGGCCACTAAATCGTATAGCAAGCACAAGGAATACAAAGAATATTCCAGCACAGGCACTGTGCCCTACACCGACGAACAATTCGGTAATCTATTTAGAAATAACATTATTACCATTATTTCTAAGGCTTTTACAATCATCATCATCATCATCAGCCCATACATGTTCCCACTGCTGGGACACAGGCCTCCTATGAGGTTTCAGGCCATCCACCACGCTGGCCAAGTGCGGGTTGGCAGATGGCTTTTAATTCTTGGACATGCCGGTTTCCTCACGATGTTTTCCTTCACCGTTAAGCAGTGGTGATGATATCCACATGCGCAGATAAATTGAAAAATCAATTTATTTCCAGCACGCTCGCCCGGTCTCGAACCCCGACTTATCGATTTTGAAGTCCGAGGTTCTCACCACTGAGCCACCACTGCTTCGGCTTTTACAATACGACCGACGTATCTTGGCGAATCTGAACATAGGCAATTACTAATATACAGTGCGTTTTCCTTGTCTATAAGGTTGTCGATAAGACCGCCTGTTGTGCTCTTCATACTTGTGATTTTATTTATCTTCTTGTTTGTACTCTTCTTATAAAGGTGCACAATAAAGACCACCATTTGGCTCGTAAAAAAGAGTTATTACGCAGCGTTCTGCACGAACTTCAGACTCGCCAAGATATGTTAGCCGCCGTATCGTAAGATGTTTGTCTTTAAATAACACATAAACGACACCTACTACTGAACCCACTTCACGGAGTTTATGTGTAAAGTATATGTAAATAACGTAATATACTAAGAAATTTTTAAAGAATAGAAAAAATTTGATCACGAATCGGGATTCGAACCCGCGTCTCTTTGCCAAACCGAATTTCGAATTCTCTCATTCACAAAGTATTTCAATGCTATAAAACTAAAAATTAAAGTGCAATATACTGATAACTATAATAATATAGGCGACAAAGCAATATAATCATATATCTATTAATCAATGTAGCAATTATATGATTATAAATTATAGCTGCAGGCATAAGCGAAGAATAAATACGTTTAGTTTAATTGGGTCAATTATCCATTATAGTTTCAAATAGTATTTAGAAATAGCATGTAATCTTACATGGGCGTAGCCCTCTGAACCTAGTAACTATCTAATGATCTGTGCAACTGATTACCCCTTAAGGTCCCCTGAAGTTAAAATTTGAGTAAACCCGGGAGTCCCTACTAATGTTATAAATGCGAAAGTAACTCTATCTTGTTTGGGTAAGAACGCAGACTACTTTTTGGCAACTATAAAAAAACACGTGTGTGAAGTAGATGGAAAAATTTATATGAGTGTACAATAATTTAAAAGTATTGTTACCGTGATTTTCTTATGGGACAGCTTATTGCCTACAGCTTCGCTCGCGTAATCAAATTAAACTTCCATTATGAGAATTTTCACCTCATTAAAAAATAGTCTATGTCACTCTCTTGCTTCCTCCAGACGTAAAAATCACATCATAAATATTACTAATGATGTTATAGAAACTCGCGTTTTAAACCAACTGAAGTTTATAAAAATATTCTTCCTGTCCACAGACATGATAAAATCCGACCTTTTGCCAAAAGGAAGTAAACTGGACTCCCTGGGCAGGAGCGTGGGAGGCACGAGGGAGTACCACTACGAGTATAAGGAAGAGAAGTTGCCCGGAGGAGGGAAGTATGACAGAAAGGACTTTCACACCGTTGAAGTGAGATTCGACGATTCTTATTCTGCTTGATACATTTAATTGTAGTCATTTGGTCCCATATAAAAATATCTACCTCTCCCTAGGGACGTCGGTCTTATCTACATTAATATCATAAAGCTGAAGAGTTTGTTTGTTGAACGCACTAATCTCAGGAACTACTGGACCGATTTGAAAATTTATTTCAATGTTAGATAGCCCATTTATATATGTCCGGGCGGGCTGGGCGGACCACTAGTAGAAAATAATTATTTATATGCAAAAATCTCTTGTCTCGGTGTTTATCATCAAACTCGTGAAGACGGTAACACAAAATATTTTGCCATTTGTATGGCGTTTCGTCCGGGTTCTACTTATGTAATGACCATCACAGAGCTGGTACCGGCGTCCAAGTCTCCCCATCTTTTGCATCTACATACTAGTAAGTCAATTCATTCATCTTCATTATTCTCTCTAGGAATTCACAATACCAAAAGGCAAGCCAAAGTCAGCAGAGAGCAGTTATTACTACGAACGGGAGGAACGAGAGTTGCCAGCGGTCGGAACTAGGACATATAACTATGAGACGAGTGGTTCTAGCCCGGGTATGTTAACCTGGCAACCCTCTATATACAAAACTGAACAGTTTAATCGAATATAAAAACACACACACTAGGATTAAGGGCCTCCATGACCTAGTGGCGTGTTTTATAATGCATAGTATATGTGATCCACTGCAGTAAAAAATGGAATGGTGTTGATATGCTTCTGGATATATGCTTATTCCAATAAAAAAACAAAGATGAACATTTTTTCCGATGAAGTCCATAATGATGATAATATTTAAAAAATCAAAGAACACAGTAATTAATCTATACATATAATAAATCTGTAGAAAAGTCATTTTTGTAAATTGAAAAAATTGAAAAAAAAAATAGCCAGTGTGTGAAAAGATAACTAACAGAACCCATTTCCATCATTTTTTAAATTTTTGTCTGTTTGTCTGTTTTTTTGTGCGCACATCACGTAAAATCTACGAATTAAATGCATACGATATACAAAAATTATACGTAACTTGAGGTATAACTTAGTTTTTGTTTCATCGAAATCGGTTTACTCTATCACAAGATATGATTAATTTGATATTCCTACGGGATACGGACTTACGCGGGTGAAACCGTAGGGCGCAGCTAGTAGTTAATATATTTCTGAGCATAATACGTACGCATGTGTGCGTGTCGCAAAAATCAGTGAGAGACTGTCACGCTGATTTTTGAATGTGTGCATCATTCCAGCTCTTGTAGTATAGTAGGTAATGGGTCTAGTAATACTACATACAATTAATATAATGGTTTATATAAGGGATAATGTAATATGTATGTATGTAATGTAATATGTAATAATGGAAGTTATATATAAAAGGGAAATAAGTGTATGTATGTTTAACGTTGTAAAAACATTTATAGTAACTTGAATGTAGTTTTTAATGGATTTAAGTATTATTTCTTGTAAATTTGTTTTGTGGAAATATAAATGCACGTTTCGATGAAACACTGAACCGATTCTGGTATAGTTTTCAGTAGTGTAGACATGAGATTATCAGACTTAAAACACAAATTTGGCACTTAGTATTTATATCTGTATCCAAAGGTTATTCGAAGGTGAAAAGTTCAAAGGTGACGAAGGAAATGACCCAGAACGTGGAAGAGCTGGACTCACTTCTGGACGACCTGCAGAAGGATCAAGAACGACAGCTGTATAAAAGTAAGTTATTTGCTAATAATTTAATGTAATAAACTTCAATAATATGCTTAGAAATTAAATTCAGCTTAATTTATTATATTAATTAAATTAAACCAATCATAATTCAATAATGAATAACGAGATTATTAATGGATTGGTTTACACTTGGATTGGGATATTAAATGTTAAAATATTAAAAACTAAATCAATCCGTCGTACACACGGGGTCCGCGCGGGTTGATTTACTTTGTAAGTTTCAAGTGAATAGTAAAAAATTATGTAATAAAATATTTCGTTTACAGGCGGTTACGCGTCTGATACAGCTGAGAGTACATCGTTTGATTACCGGCGAGGGTAAGAAAAGTGGAAATAAATAATCGCCCTCCGCAACATTACTTAAAATCATATATAGACAAATATAAAATATGTGTGTACTTAGGGTATAATAAAATATGTAACATAAATTTTATTTAATTTCTATTTTTTTTACTACAGAATACTTTAAAATTGTGTTATTTGCAGAAGCAATTTATTTCAGTAGCCAGACAGAAGTCTGGCTACTGAAATAAGATCAGTGACATTTTTAAATATGCTTTTAATTTTATATCCTCTTAGCTTTAGGTTCACACATACTATTATATTATTAAAAAATTGACATTATTAACTGTCTCATAGAACTCCAGTAAAAGCGCCATCTAGCGGATACTCAACGCTAAAAAGGGAAGAGCGGTTGGAGAGCTCGTGGAACTCCCCCCCACCCCCCACCGTCACACGCGGCGCCGAGATACGACAAGAGATGTATAGAGAGGAGAAGACAGGTAAGAGTTTCCACGATCAGCATGCTCCTTATATAAAATTATTGCTCGGGCTGCTTTTTAAGTTTTTATACGACATTTAATAAAATAGAGCAAAAACAACAACAAATTACAATAAAAAATAGAACAAAATATTTCATTTTAATTAATGTTTTTTATGTGAACTTTTTTCATTTTATGTAAAATTTACCATAAAAATTAAAAAAAACATCCACTTGTCTCCCAGAATCTCGCGTGGTACCGTCTCAGATATCACCAGCGGTCCCACAAGTGGTCCCACCAGCTGTGTGTGCCCACTGCCACCATCCACCCACCACCGGCACTGTGAGTATATTCTATTTATTAATTATATTTAGATCCCACATTCGCTGACTTATTTTTTATTAGATTTTCAGTGGTATGTACACCTAACTGCTTACTAATCAAAGTAATTATTAGTTAATATAAAAGCTTTAGGATTATTTTTAGTAGGAATTTCACTGCTGATCTAGAAAAATCACATACATACTTCAATACCAAACCTCAATTCCGATAGATGGCGTTATATTAAAAATGTAATAAATCAAATTTACAACTGTAATTTTTTTGTTAGGATGATATTACACTATCATTTATCATATCATATTCATATTAAGTTCGATTTATTTTATTAAAAAAAAAATGAATCATATCCCCTTCTCACATTGTCCAATAAAATTGACACATAGATTTGTGATCCAAGATAAATGTTAGTGTTATATCCTCCTAATTTATTTGACTATCATAAATTAATAAAACTTTTAAATTCAATAAGATTGTATTTAAATATTACTCAATTAAAACATAGATTTATATTCCTTTTCATTTTTATTCATTTATATATATAAGATAATGAATACTCAAATAAAAATAAAGAAGTGTTATATAACCACAAATTCTGCCGCCGCCTCCTTGGCACAGTGGTTAACGAGTGAGCGTAGAACCGAGGGGTCCTGGGTTCAATTTCCGGTGGGGACGCGTAAAAATAAATGTCTCGGTCTGGCAGGACACAGAAGGCTGATCACCTACTTGTCCATAAAGAAAATCGATCAGTGAAACATATGAACATCATCTGCCCCATACCCCAGTAGGGGACACGGGACTTCACTTTTATATAAGCACAAATATCATCACCATGTCCATCACCTTCCAGCTGCCCCGCGCCAGCACACCGATGAACAAGGTGACGACAACGGTGAAGACCTACACGTACGAAGTGCCCGCTGACCAGGACCCCACCACCGTGCCCATACCGGTCGATCATCAGCACATCACCGAGGAGATTAAGTGAGTGGTGATGAATTGTATTTGTATTTGAATATGAATTTATTGCTATGAAAGTTGAAATAAAACTCTGAGAACTATAAATGTACTAGGGACGAGGTCGGGGCGCATCGCTTGTATAATAAACATAATTATATCCAGTCATAAACTCTATTAAAAAGCGAGGGTAGTCGCGTGTAACGTAACACTATAGTATTACTAGCTGCGCCCCGCGGTTTCACCCGCGAAATTTCATATCCCATAGGAATATCGGTATAAGAAGTTGCCTATATGTTATTCCAGTTGTCCAGCTGTCTACGTACCAAATTTCATTGCAATCGGTTCAGTTGTTTTTGCGTGAAAGAGCAACAAACACACACACATCCTTACAAACTTTCGCATTTATAATATTAGTAGGATGTTGTCTGTTGTAACACCAAGGCACAACAATTCTGAGTAATTCGACATTTCATTTTACATTTCAGTTTATTAGCTTGAAACTACTTACCTACTTAATTAGACAGTTTTATGGAATTGTCCTATAAAATTATTTGTATACGCACATTAAACCTAAGTGGTAACCTTTCTTAACTACACAACTGGTAATTTATATCGTTTCCTTTTAATTCTGATAATAAAAAAAAATCTGTTTATTAAACAATTATTCATACAAAATAAAATAAAAATAATATTTATATATTTATTAATTATATAAATACTCCAGTACGACATCGCACGCGACGGGCACGCTCGGGCGGCCGGCGGGCTGCCAGTACTGCTCGCACTGCAACACCACGCTCCGGGAGTACAGGACACACACCTCAGGTACCCTAGCGGTTAGGGTGTCTAGAAATATCTAAACGGTGAAGGAGCACATCGTGAGGAAACCGGCATGTCCTAGAATCAAAAGTTCGACGACATGTGACATCTGCCAACCCGCACTTGGCCAGCGTGGGGGATTATGGCCTGAACCCTCATAGGAGGCCTGTGTCCCAGCAGTGGGAACATAAAAGGCTGATGATGATGATGAGAAATATCTATATTTATACAAGCTGACCCGGCAAACGCTATTCTGCCTTACTTTTATCATTTAGGGGTATGAAAAATAGACGTTAGCCGATTCTCAGACCTGGGTAGGTCTGAAACGGGTGATTCTCATAAAATTTCATGAGACTTTCAGCCGTTCCGGAGGAGTATAGTAACTAACATAAAGATTTTGTTTGTTTGTGCTAATCTACTACTGGTCCGGTTTGAAAAATATTTTCAGTGTTACATAGCGGATATATTGAGGAAGGCTGTATATCATCACGCTAAGATCAATAGACCGCCTCCTTGGTACAGTGGTTAACGCGTGAGCTTAGAACCGAGGGGTCCTGGGTTCGATTCCCGGTGGGGACGCACAAAAAAAAAAATGTCTCGGTCTGGCTGGACACAGAAGGCTGATCACCTACTTGTCCATAAAGAAAATCGATCAGTGAAACAGATGTATATCATCTGCCCCATACCCCACTAGGGGACACGGGACTTCGCTTAAGATCAATAGAAGCGGAACATTAATAAATAATGTTTCAAAATCGGGGGATTTTTTTCTATTGAGAGCTCCCGCTGCGAGTTAGCGTTGACCCAAAGTAACAATTCCACGCGGACGGAGTCGCGGGCAGAAGTTAGTCAATTATAGCCGAGCTTTGATTGGCCAAGAGGGTCTTATAGTAGTGGTTAAATTATTTAGTTTTTAAAATAAGTTTAAACAAATTGTTCAGATAAACCCTATTACTAAGATTTCGCTGTCTGCGTGTCTGCCTGTCACCAGACTGTCATGAATGATAGTTATACAGTTGAGATATCTTATCAGAAATTATGAAATACTATCGCCGCTATAAAATCAAATAATTAAAAAAAACATGAATAAGTTAGCGCGGTCATAAATTAGATGGGTGACCAATTTGTCATAGTTGCTCTAAAGAGCTACATCTTCTCTACGGAACTCTAAGTCTCGAGACCAACTCGCACTTGGCCGCAATGTATGTGTAATTATATCACATATCATAAAATAAAACGTTTCAGACCACACCAGCGAGCGCACCTACATACCGGCTGAGCCGAAATTGCTGCATCCCGAGCCGCTCAATGGACACGGCCCACATGTGAGAGTTTTATTTGTTATTAACTGCACAAGTGCGAATGAGACACATAGCGTATCTTCTTTCTCTTTCTAAATTACAGGAAACCATAGACATTTATTAGGTCGATAAGTAGAGTATTCTATTATCTGTGGTCTTCTGTGTATCTGATTGTTAATTTTTTTTTCTAGGAATTCTAGAAATCTAATACGAAAAAAATTAATTTTGAGACAAATCAGACTTGGCAGTGATGTAGTTTATGTACCAGAATAACACAATAACACATACGCTATAGAAATACATACTTTTGGTTCTATATAATTTTCTAATAATCAAATCCCCATTCACCAGGGTCCAACGACGTACAAGTACTCGGAGAGCAGCTACTCGAGCGCGAACTCCCGCTTCCCCCCCTCCCCCGCGCCGGGCGGCGGCGCTCCCCCGCGCTCCCTCTCCCCCTCGCCCTCGCCGTTCCCGCGCCCCACCACCCCCTCCACCACGCAGCAACCCCCCAAGAAGTTGGATGATCTGCTCGCTGACTTCCCGGAGGCGGTGAGTGAAGCTAGTGTTTTATAAAAGATTGGATGCCTGGTTTTGGGTTCCGTTGTTTATCAGATGTAATACATATTTATTTAAAAAATAACAAAAGAAAAAAAAATACAAAAAACAGAGATTTTTTAAGTATTTTTTAAAACGAATACGTTCTTCTTTGCTTATATTACAAATTAATGAATTCCTTTGTAAGTTTCGGTTACATAATATTATAAAAAATTCTACCAGAACCACAACTTTATCAATTCCAAATTTCAGCGTTTCCCCACCCAACCGGACGGTATAACCCAGCGCAAAGTGGAAATATCGCGGGAAACGCGGGAATCTCGTGATGTCCGTGATTCCCGGGATAACAGGGACAAGCGGGAGGCCCCGGGGGCGAAGTCCCCGCCCATTGGTAGCAGCCGCAATGTGGCTGGCCCGGCTGTGTACTACCCCCCGGGACATACGCCCTTCGCCAAGGAGTCTGGGTATCAGGCTAGCGTGAGTTACTTTAGTTACTTATGATACAAATGGCATATTTCATAAAGGGGCAGATTGTTGTTTTTTTTTTGACGTGACAACGTCTTAAATTAGGTTGCGGCTCGGAGTCACTCATGCAAAAGTGTAACGCCCGGTAACGTTACGATGAGTCACCGAACTATGATCGGTCCGCCGCGCGCGCAGCACTAGAGAATTAGGCGCATTGAATCGGCGCGTGCTTGTGTCTCTGTCTCTGTCTTTTTAGTAAACAAAATATATTTTCTATAGTTAAAATTTGTGCAATTCTTATTTTCATTCAATTCCTTGTTCCTATTGTGCAATTTAATAATATTCATATCAATAAATATTCTACCGAGAAAAAGACGTTGTCACGTAAAATCTTCGCCCGTAAAACCGACTTTACAGGCAACCATTTTTTTTTAGTTTGTTACATGAGAACTGTTGACTGGGTGAACCGATTTTGATGTTTGTTTTTTATTTGAAATTTATTGCCTTAAGTATAATCCTATTTCAATGGTCCAGTTCGGGCAATTTAGTGAATCTCTTAAATGAATGAAATCTGAATAAGTTAATGTATTTGATGATCTAAACATAGGGACAGACGGGAGAAGCGAGTTTGCTTTATACTATATATTACACTAGACGCTCGTCCCGGCTCCGCCCGGATATCAGGATTACCGTTTTATCCCAAGGAAGCACTTTATCGAAATAAAGTTTCATATCACCCAGATAGGGTATGAGCTAACATACCCTATCTGTATATCAAATATCATCAAAATGTGTTCAGTAGTTTATCGTGATTGACGGACAAACATCCAAACAAACAAAATTTCACATCTATACTAATATATTAAGCTGAAGAGTTTGTTTGAACGCTCTAATCTCCGGTGCTACTGGTCCGTTTTGAAAAATTCTTTGAGCGATAGATAGCCCATTCATTGAGGAAGGCTTTAGGCTATATATAACGCGGGCGAAGCCGCATCGGACCGCTAGTTTATAACATAAGCGTGGCACGTGGGGCAGGCGATGCAGGCGGGCGGCGCGCACGCGTCGGGCCGCGCCATGTACGAGTACGAGGCGGGCTCGCGCTCCAAGGAGAAGCGCAGCGAGACCAAGACCGCCGTGCCGGTCTGCCTGCCGCTCTGCTGCGCCATGCCCTGCGTCATCATGTAAATGTGCGCCGCCATGTGACGCCATCTGACGCCACGTGACGCCATGTGACGCCACGTAACGCCATGTGACGCCATGTGATGCCACGTGACGCAACTTGACGCCATGTGACGCCATGTGACGCCACGTGACCTTATGTGACACCATGTTACGCTAATGATGGCACGTCGTGTTAATGAGATCATGTCATTAATGACTGCCGTTCAAGAGCAAAATGTAAAATTAAAAAGATTTAGAAGAGAAACTTAAAACTGAAGAAAACAATAAATAATGTGATGTAAATAATTGCATTTCGTTTGGACGTCTAGAACATTCAGTCATTAACGTCAATTGGCGTTTTAGTCTCATTAGTGTAACGTTGGTTTGTAAAGAAACTGCACTCGGAACATTTCACTTTACTTCAATTCAATAAAGGTTGTAAAATGTTGTTAAAAATATAACACAAATTACCTAGCTATTTTGAACTTATATAAATGTGTTAGCCTTATGAAATACTCAGAATCTTTTCAATATACATACACATCTTTATAACTTAATAATTTAATGTAACTTTTGTATTTTGTACAAACAACATTTTGTATAAAATCGATTTAAAATTGTATAACTTTTAAAGCATATTATCGTAATGTAAGTAACAACGGGATTTAATCCCAAAATAACTATAATTAACGTATGACAATTATGTTTATTGAAATATTAATAAAGAATCTCAATGTAAATTTAATACAGCGCCATCTCGTGGGTGTGTCTATTTATTTTATGAATGAGAAATTTAATTCTAAAACGATACTTGCATTCAACTAACCGTGCCATTATTGTTAAGTTATTGTGAACGTCTTGTCTCTGTGTAAAGATATTTTTATTAATAATAAAGTTTAACTAGAAACTGTGTTTTCATCATACAAACTATCATATTCTTATTTAGATACGTTTCTCCATTATTATTATAACCAGAATCACATTCCTAAGACCGCCTCATGTTTTCAATCCCTCTTTCTTTCTTTTCGGGTAATAAAGGAATACGTTAGCATCGATTAATTTCCTACTGCATATTAACTACTTAGCTTAGATACCTACGTGTATCTCCAGCTAGTATGAGGATAGTAATTGTTTGCTGTTATTTAAAAAGGTAGGTACTAAGTATTATATACCACAGATACAAAAAGAAATATCTACAGAGAAGTTGACTGCCAGGTTGCGCTATTCATCACCTCCATTATCATTATAATGACCGTTAAAGTACCACTACTCTCAGTTTAAACAAGTAGCCAGTGGCAACCAAGAAATCTTTTTTGAGAATACGTAAGTGCAGTGCATTGTGCTTATATTTTCAAACACGGTGCGGTAAGCTCGTCACATTCATATTTTAGTGCATCTAAAATCTTTACTAGAAGTCCATAGTTTAAACTATTATTTTTTTATTTGACAAGTGGTATATGCAATAAAGGTGTACACGCAACTGTTATTTATCTCGAAGTTCAAAATGAAATAAAACATATAATCGTAATAAAAACACATATATTTTGCTTTTTTATATTATACCAAAATTTTGGATCAAGTCCAACAAGGCAGTCTCCGGGTTACATCGACGTTACTATACAAGCTCCACGCCCGGACTCTCCCGCGCTTTATAAGTAAGGCCTTTTATTTTTCACAATTATAATGGGTCCACGTCATATTTGATATACAACAAGATAATGTACAGAGAGCCTATTATAACAATAACAATCTCATTAATATAGCTAACTTCAAACGTACAGTGCGGAATCAAAGCATATGCTTACATACGTATATACGTATGTCTATTCAGCTACTTTTTAAATTAACTTACAATTTATGTTACTATTTTGAGCAAAGATTTGGCTAAATTTAACGGCCAATATTAACGATATCGTTTAGAATTTATAAGGGACTTTGGATATAAAATTTATAATATTTTTTCACTAATATTCATATGTTAGGCATTAAACATTATTTATAGCTAGTCTGATATTAATATACTTTTCAATTACAAATATAAATATTGTTTATTGAAAGTCTTCACAGATGATTGTCACGAAACACGAATATGTACTTAATCACAACATTTAAAACGATCACTCAATACTCATTCTGTGGCATACAAAACATATGCGGCATGAGCTATGAAATAACAAAGCTAGTAAAAACATAAAATTAACAAGTTTATTTTTAACGCATCATTCCATACTGCATTAACGAATAATATTATAAAAAAAATGCACGTTCGACTACAGAAAATTCGTATCAAATCTCTACTCTGCGACTAAAATAGCGTGTATTTCGTATTTGTTTACAAAGCGATAGTTATCCTCATAATATAAATTCTACCACAACACAAATCAGCACCGATTGCACGAAGCGTTGACATTCAAAAATGGCGTCTTAATAAATACCAAAATATTGATATTAAATTAGCAATGTATAAATTAATTCGGTAGTAACTAACACTGCATAGTAATTTGCGTTTTTATATAAACCTGGAATGGATGCTGAAAACTATTCAAGCAACATATTTAACAAAAACAATTATTTGTTTCTGTAAACGTCAAACTTCATTTTATGCGACCAAAACAGCTATTTAATCATATCAATAACACTTATATAATTTCTAAAAACACAAACATAGAAAACAATAAAGGAAGCGGGTGATATTTGTCCTTATAAAGGTGTAGCAGCTAAGTTCAGTGGATAAATTGTTTTTTTTCTAAGTCTTAAAACAGAATTCAGATTTCTACCGTTAAATTATGAATGTCCTAAATTCGTGGAGCCTGTACAAAAGTGGAACTCTTAATATAAAAGGAAGGCACTTTCAGAGGTATTACTTGATACATAAATTTTGGTCGGAGTAACGAAAAATATACTATTACATTGATATGAAATTATTTAAATAATTTGTTTATTTATTTACCCTTTTTTGTCGCGGTATTTTATACATTTCCTCCAAAAGCGCCTGTAGATTGAAATTTTATGTTGCAGTGAAACAGGAAACTTTATCTATTTAATATTAGACAGTGTATGTTTGTCTTAAAAGTCTAAGATATGAATGTAGTTACTTCTAGTATTTTTATTATGTTTAGTGATGGATATAAAGTGATCATTGTCACACTGTTATATAGATATTTAAAAACAAATAAACACAATAAAGGAAATAATAAGTGTACTTAGAAATAAGGACTACATGTATACGACAATAGCAAAAATTGTATAAATTATTCACAAGTTCAGGTGTATAAAGTTTTAAAATAAATGGTTTTGAAGATACCACTTTATTTCTTAAAACAATAATAATCATATAAATATTCACTTCTTGCTTTTCTCAATCCAAAATAACCAAGATATTTAATCCTTAGACTAGACACTGTTTAACAATGTCATTAAATTATTTACAAAACCGAACAGTCATCGAGTAGAATTCAAATGAAAAGTAGACAATTTTAGAAATGTCCACATTTGCTATTCCACTGCAACACGGTAAAGATATCCGGCCATAATCATTTATCTGGCACGTTAATGTGGCACAATTGAGAATAAATGGACCCATTATAATTGTGACTCAGCCCGCGGCGCAACGTCCGAACACAACTCGAACATAATTTTGTTAAAAACAAACAAACAAACAGTTATCAAGTGTCGCGAGACAAATTCATTCCCTAACACTATACAATATCCCCAATAATATTAAACAATCTTTTGTTTACTTTATTGGCAACATTACAAATTATGTACTATATTTTATCTGTACTGTGAATGTTTATATTGGCATTGCAATTTATTTTGTTTATAGAAAATAGTGAATATTGCCAGTATCAAAAATAATATTCAAATACTTTGACATCATAGGAATCATGTCTACAGTTATTTAACAGACTCTAAACATCACTTATTAAAAAAATTGTCCCTTCCATACTGCTTTTCACAAGCATTTTACCAATGTTAGTAAAAATTATAAAAATTTATGTTTAATGAATATAAAATCCATATAAGCTATCAATAGAAAAGTGTCTAGAAATGGTGTGTTTTAAAAGCATGGAGAGTATGAAAAAGTTATGCAAGATTTACAGCTCAACGACACTGATAACTATACTCAATGGCTCTCAAACCACTAGTTAACAACATAACTATAATATTTAACAAAAACAAACCAAGGTTCAAACACCGCCACGGGCTTCACAGATAATTCCCTAATTTTGTTTCAACATACACAAAATATAAATCATTTTAGTGATAGCAGCAACTAGAGGAAGGAGAGAGGCATATATTTCTATTTGTTATTTGTATATGTATGCATTTATATAAATTAAAAAGTTTAGCTCATATTAATTCCTTTTTTGAGGGAAACAATTCATGTTTTTTCACCTGGCATTATTTTTATGATTGGTTGCAAATAAAAATGAATATAGACAAAAAATACAGATTTGGCCCCATTGAATTAAAAAATCTTTCGAAATCTAGTCAACTCTATACATTTTATACTTGTTCACTTGAAAAATCAATAAATATTTAACTGTGTATTGGATTGATACAGTCACTGCTATAAAAATTATAGTGAGGTGACCTTCAGACACCTCTGCTCCTCCTTAGTTGAAAACATCACACGATAAACCTGCAGATATTCCGACTGCTAGAGCAATATATATGTATAATATACAATTGGAACTCCTATTATTATTAATTATCTAATTTTTTATAAATCACAATGGGTAACAAGTTAATGCAATTTGAAACAGTCTAGAGATTTAGTCTGAGTCTCGGGCCGGCCCGATATCACATCGCGACACTCAAATCTCCTACCATTTACACTACACGAACACACTGAAAGCTCTTTGGAATTCGACTTTTACGCCATTAAAAAGGTTTCATATAAATGCCCTTGCGACATCATTTAATATGTATACCTAAAATATTTAACAATAGAAAACTTGTTAGTTCATATCTAGGAATAGTTCTTATAAATGTTTTTTTTTTGTCTAGTTGATTTCGCCGATTTTGATAAAATAAAGCCTTTATTAAATATTTCTCTAGGGCGCTACATGTATACAATGTATGTTGACGATATAATGATATACTCCTTAAAAAGTATCTTCGTGTAATGTAAACCAATCAACATTTACTACAAAGCTCCGCCCCGCTCGGCGCGCACGCGACGCCAGCCTCCGCAGCGCACGCAGACGCAGCCCGCACCGGCCCCTGCACTCGCGCACTTATTCGAGTCTCACTTTCACTATTTACACTTGCACTTAATCTAACGTAAGGACACTTGGAACACCGAAACAACGGAGGCTTTGGTCGAGGTCAGTCGATGACGACGTACGGGAGCGCTATGAGGTCCCCTAGCATGGCGCACTCGTGCCACTCGGCGAAGTGCGTCGGCTTGACCGGCCGCCCCAGCTCGTCCCGCTCCGTCTCGACACTGTCCAACGCTTGGCTAACGTTTTCTAACACGTCCTCGGTTGGAAAGGTCAAGACCGGAGCGTTCGCGGCCTGTCCGTAACTATAGGGCACAGAATTTATACACGATACACACTTTTCGTATAAGGTCCGTCCGTCGATGTCTTTCGTCCGCTCGACCGTCCTGTGTTCAGGTGACGTCACCGAGAACTTCTGTTCCGGTTCCTCCTTCGCTTCCTTCGTTTCTTCTATCCGTCGCTCACTCTCTTCTGGGGAGGGGGCAGGCTTCAGTCTCTCATTGACATCCTCACTCTTGAAAGTGATGTCCACATCCATAGGTTCAACTTTACAATCACTGATCGCTTTAATGTCTATTTCTGTTTTCAAATCGCTAGGTTCTTCTTTAAGTTCAGTTGTATGTATTAAATCGTTTATTTCTTTCACATCGCCCCCCGCATCCTTCGAATCAGACGTGTCTTCTTTGGAATCGC
>NC_052129.1:1163637-1188412 GCF_012273895.1 Zerene cesonia | reverse complement strand
CGTCCGCGTAGTCCGAGTACTTGTAGAGGGGCACCACGTTGGCGAACAGGCTGGGGTCGTCCTGGCTGACTGCGGGCCGGACTGCGAACTTGTGCGGGTGGAGGGGGGCGCGGGTGCCGTTGACGCCGGGCACGTACGCGTTGTGCAGCGCCACCACGTGCGCTGGATGGACCGTGGTCCGCGAGTTGGCCGGGCAGCTCTCGTCCGGCTCGAGCTCGGGGTCGCAGATGCAGGGCGCCCACTCCTTCTCGTCTTCCAACGGCACTAGGGGCCAAACGGGCGCTGGTGCGGGCTCCGGTGCGGCCGCCGGCTCGCTGCTCCCGTTCCGTAGTGGAGAATCTACTTTTATGGAGCAATCTGAAAGAATTAACCATTGAGATAAATTACCACAATCCATTTTTATGACAAATACTAATAGAATCAACATATTATTAAACAGTACTCTTGGAAGTAATTTTTTTTATAGCCATAATATTGTAATACCTTAACATACTACCCTCCTACCTTATCACTTCAACTTAGTGTTTTTCTTTATTCATTTACTTTATAAGTGTTGTTTTTTAGTATTTTTATACCATATTTTTCATATACATACATATTATATATAACACATAAAAAAAATTAATATTTCAACGTACCATCAGGCTCTATGAGCATGACGTCAGGCGAGGCGGGCGAGGCGGGCGAAGCGGAGCGCGAGGGGCTCGCCTTGCCGCGCGACTGGATCTGCTCTAGTAACTCTTTTGTTGTTTTCACCTGAAAATGTTTGTTTGTTTGTTAATATACTATCTATTGCTCGCAGCTTCGGCAGCAGCGCGATCTTAATAAATTTTCATAGAATTTATTAAAATCCTTTCTTAGCGGATGCCTACGTCGTAACATCTTACTGGAAAACGGGGAGGGGGGATGTCAAACTACATACCTTCTTCCCTCCCGCGGGCGGCAACCTGTTCACCAGCGCCGCGTACGGATCCTGCGCGTCCCTCCGCCAGCCGTTCTTGCGGCGCTCCGGCGCGGTGCCGTTGCGCGCCGGCCACCCGTGCGCGTGCGCAGCGGTGGGCGTGGCCGTGGGCGCGGCCGCGGGGGCGAGCGAGGGGGGCGGCGCGGGCGCGGGGGTCGGGCCCGCTGGCGTCTCGGTGCCCACGCCGGCTCTGCTGTGGCCCCTGTGACGGAGTCGTCAGTTAGATAAACGGTCATACAAACACAACTGTACTACACTTCTTTCTAAATATAAATTGGATCAGAATCCAACTGTGACTTAATTACATATTCTAGCTGAACCGGCGAACCCTGTTCTGCTTTATCCTTATTATTTATGTGTAATAAATATAGATGTTGGCCGATTCTCAGACCACAAATTTCCATGAGAATCGTTCCAGCCGTTTCGGAGGAATATGGTAAATATAATTGTGACACGAGAATTTTATATATATTATAGAGAATATTTTTAAATTATTTACGAGTATATCTATCTATACTAAACAATAATGTTAAACAGTTTCTTTACTAACAAACGTAATTAAATCTGTCCGTATAAAGTGGGAGACATCGAGTTTAAAGGAGTCTGTATACATAAAAACTTATAAACATACACATTAAGCTTATGAAAGCTTGTTAAAACCAGACTGAACTAGCACTGTATAAATAAAGACATTTTACCTTCGTTTCTTAGGTTTCTTATCCCTTTTCGCCTTCTTGTCGTCGCCCAGTGGTTCCGGTGAGGGCGGTCGTTTCACTGCTGTTACATTAAACACCATAATTAACAAAAATTCAAAAAGACTTTATAACGATTGTCTTGCATGTTCTTTAATTTTGTAGTAGGTAATAGGTATGTGAGGAAACCATAGCAATGACGTTTTCTTGTTCTCTTTTTACATATCTATGTCCAAAAACTGAAAAGATTTCAATGAAATATACATTGGTCTAAGTTGGAGCGTACACAACTGAACTAAAAAGAAATCATTTCAATCAGCGTTATGGTTTTGTGGTCAAACATACATATAATGAATGAGACTTCTGAAATTTTGAAGCTGTTTGGGACTGTTTAAAAAATGATAATCTCAATAAATTTTGACATTATAACACACATACACATAAAGTGATAATCCCCTTTTCCTGAAGTCGGCTATTAAGGGAAAAAGGTCACAAGGGACCTCTCCTTTTTTTTCCTTAATAACTGACGTGCAATATACTGAAGTTATATGGGGTGGACAATTTGGTGCACATGTGTCTGTATGTATGCGTGGGCGCGTATATGTGTATATGTCTCTTTGTGTGTAAGGGTATGCGTGTTTGTGTGTGCGTGTGTATGTGTGTGTGTGTGCGTGTGACACTATGTGTACTCACGCGGTGTTGCGGGCTTGTGCGCGAGCAGCGGCGCGGGCGGCGGCGGGAGGGGAGGCAGCGGCGGGGGCGGCGGGTCGTCGTCCACCAGGATCACATCCTGCGAGTCCGACTCGTAGCCGCCCCACGCTGGAATGTTACCAAGTTTAAGCATATTGTCAATTAAAATTATAGTATAACTGATAAAATCGCGTTTAAAATCCGTTAAAAAGTGTGTAATTTTAAGTGTTACGTTTCTGGGTAGGTAGTACACCAGGTTTTATAACGGGAATGAAAACCTTCTGTTTTTTAGGAATGCGGGTTAAAAACGGTTACAAAAAATATATAAAGTGATCATGGTTAGACCAATTTCCTTGACGTAATTCAAAATTTATTTTTAAATTCTTCCTTTTTATGTGAATAGTCTGATCTGAATGAGAGTAGTTTCAGATATAATATACAAATATTACATAACAGACATGTGAATTACCTGGCCTAGACGGAGGTCTCGGGCTGGGCACAGCGGGACTCAAACCATGCTGCAAAGAAACATCCTACATTACTATTCTGTATTCATTGCCACATTACAACCGAATCTTCATGCATATTGTAAGAAAAACATAAATAAAAAAAAAAAAAAACAAAAAACAGCCAGTGTTCTTTTTTCGATTTTTAAATATTTTTATCAAATAATAAAAAAAAATATTTTTTTTAAATACTAACCCGCATAAGTGCTGGCGAGGTGAGCGGCGTGCCCCCCGCGCGCCTCGTTTGCCGCTCAGCCGACGAACGGTTTGATCCTGTGGCAGTATAAGCAACATTAGAAACGCTCTTAAAATGAAATACTTACTACTCTTAAAATGAGATTTTAAATCCCATGTTTTTGCTCTGCATTAAGATCATGAAGAGGATACTTTAATTTTTGTAGGTTTGTAACGTTATCATGCAAAAATCACTGAACTGATTTCAAAAATTGTTTCACAGTTAGAAAGCTGCAACTTCTCTGAGCGACATAGGCTATAAATGTACCACAGCGAACAGCTAGTATTTAATTAACTAAGAAATGTGTAAGAACATAAGTACTTTTTATTAATTTATTTCTTACACCTTTTAATTGCTTACTCAGACTTCCAGTATTTTACTTGCGGTTTGTTTGTAAGTGAAATGTACTATTAAATACTTCTCCAATCAATATATTTTTTAAATAAATCATCTTCATTTTTACATTCAACAATATCAAAATTCCATTAAACAATTAGAATTTAAATTGTTTTTTGATTTATTTAAATTACAAATAAATAAGAATCACTTTACCATCACTTTCATAAACAGTGCAGTGCACACACTCCTCAACTTTACAACTTTCCAACAAGTTATCACCCCTAAGTCACTAATTATTTATCAGATATTCGTTTGGAGTTAAATTTATTCCACACATGTATGTATAAAGATGCGCAGGTGTCGCTACATTAGGTATGACACCACCTTCCACCAGCACCTTCGCGAACCAAGCGAACGTCCAAATGAACTCTTTAACTTTTCCACATAACCTCTATAACTGTTCCACAATTCATCACCCCAACACCCCCAAAGCCCATACACATACCAGTATGCGCAGGCGACGCCACATTTGGTATGACGAGGTCCCGCCACCTCTTCACCAGCACTTTGGCGCGCCTGGCGAGCGTCGGGTCGGTGGTCTTGCGCCGTAATTCATTCACGTGCTTTCCCAGTCGGGTGGTCTAGAATGATAAATGCTCATTTTTAACGCTTTTTTCTTATTATGGTAGTGTTATTTGTTAAATGTCATGCAAGTCTGTACAGTGGTTTAGTTGTGCAAGCATAACAGACAGCCGAATATACAATTACAATTATTATATATGTATTATAGAGTATAATCCTTCCAACTTTATGTCCCCGATTCGAAAATCTGAACCATCCTACAGTTACATGTATTTGGTAATAAAGCATTAGTCTAAATGTGAAATTTATGCAAATTCGATCAGTCTCACCTCCAACAGTTCTTTTGTGATATTAAATTTCTCCAAAATGGATATAATTTCATTAACTGCCTGCATGTCGACGACCTGAAATAGAAAAATCATTCATGTTAATTTGTATAAATAAGATCTTGTTAATCACATTAATATTATCAATTATAAATATGTAATTTATAAACTGTAAATTGTCAATTTTAATAAATAATTTTCATTCAACCAAGGATATACATTTTTAAGTTAGTTTAAGTTTTTATATGGGAACACCTGATCCGTTATCTAAAGAACAAGGAAATATCACTAGCAAAATAATTATTTTAAAGCCACATTGGATCTTTCGTTAAAATTCACTGTTTTGATATGATTCAGAAGTATAAGATATCCATTATAGGGACCTATTAATAATATTTATCAGTGCATACAAAATTCCTAATAATAACAATGTTTTGTAACGCAAGTCTTCATAAACTTGATTTTTCCTTATCAAATATGCAGAAAAAACAAATAAAAAGAGATTGGTTTTACTTTTATTGCAGCTAGGTATCGCAACTTTTATGAACAATCAACATACTGTAAAAAAATAAAAATAAAGTTGCCAGACTATAAACTTCTGGCATTACTGTCATAGAATTATTGACAAATTCATATATCAAATTTATTATTGCATTCATATGATATTCGAGAAGATTGTAAAATTATAAAAAAATCTTGTCTTTATAACTTCAAATTTATAAATTTATTTTATATTTGTGGAAAATATTTAGTTAAAGTTTAAAAATATACTCATTAATTTATTCATGCATAGTAGTTCATATATTATCAGATAACATTTTTATTTTCATATTGTTTGTGTATCAATAGGAACATATATGAACATTTTAATTTTGCTTTTATGGTTTACAAAGCACTGTGCAAAATCATCCTTTCACTTCAAAAAACGCATTATACTTTAAATGCACTATCTTTTATACAACATCATATCAGATGTAATTGTATCTTTGGTTAACTTATTAAAACTACTCTATTTTCTTACATTCAAGGATCGATTTTAAAAAATAAATGATAGGGTTTTAATCATATATTCTGATATCAGATAAAGGTTACTAAGCAAATTATTGATTGTTGTGTATAAACCAAACAAACAATTGCCCATTTTGAACATTTTCTTCAGAGTAACTGCAATGTTAAGTAGTTGTAAACCAATACAAAAAGATAACACATGTTAAAAACCTTACTAACTTGTAAAGATGTCATGTTCCCTTCGCTTCAAGGCTCATTAACCCCTTTACTGAGATTTGAACACTTCTTTACTCTTAACCAGTAAGTCCCTACCATTTTGATATATTTTTTCCAAACTCGAGGAACTTAATTTGACTACTGTTTCTCTCATGTAATTATTTATCTGACTTACAAGTACACAACATAAGCTCTTTATGTGAAATAAAAATTCAGCAAAGTAATTCCTCCACAGGTTAAAATGTATCTCGTATTTTGACATCTCCCTCGATATTTGACTTATAGACACTCTACTGTATATCGAAGTCTAATCTCAACAATACAGTCCAAATGTCACAAAAATATTAATTTTGTCTATAATTATTCATTGCCATCACGTGTGGCATGGTTCGACAGTTAACTTTACTTAAGATGTCAAATTAATATAAAGTTTTGTATTCATTGTGTCTGCAGACTAAAGTATGATGTGAACAAGCACATCATTTAATGTGACGCAGTTTTCCTACAACACTACAAATGATGGATATTAGTAAGCACTTATTCCCATCAAGCATCAAAGGAACTAAATCAAATTTAGTTGCATTTTGCCATTAATAATTTATATAAGTCAATTCATACAACTTTATATAAGTTTATGTATTCAACTTTATGTATTATATAAAATCTGATAAATGCAATTACAGATACAATTGATAAATATTATGGTGTAAGTGTAATAGGAACATTTGAAGAATATAAAGAAACAAAATTATCTGTTAAAAGAGCACCAATATAAATGAGCGCTTCTTAAAGTTCAGTAAATGTCATATTCTGTTTTGAAAGCCTAATATCCCAACTAGTTTAAACAACCAGGTTGCCTGCAATATCCAGCTTTATTATCCTTACTCAACCATAAAACAGAATGATTGATCACATGTCAAACTATTTTTGATTGAAGTGATTTTTAAGGCAGTTCCTTTTATAATGAAAAATTTACTTTTTATAAGCGACACCAATTATATTATTATTTCTCAAATGACTATAGTATGGCATATATATCAATAAATATCAATATTTTAAAGAAGGATCTCTTATACAATATTAATGCTTTAGATGAAACCATGTGAATAATGCCATGTGAGTCCACAAACACCATGATATGCCACATGGTGGTATGTTAATTAAGAATTGGTAACAGACTACCATAACCTTATTAAGAAGGGTCCAAATGTCCCCAAAAAATGATTTAACATTAAGTATATACTAAATTGACCCCCTAGATACTTCCTTTTGGATTATTAATGATAGGGTCATTGAACATGTGCATGGTGTAATGACCAGTAGAGTGTGCAAAAACCTAAGTTCATACAGGGTTATGAATAATTGAAAAATGTTATTTCATGTTGTTTACTAGCAATTTGACATTATAACCTATAAGCTTTAACAGTTGTTTGAGAATGTGATTTTATTCTAATTAAAGCTATACGAAAAATAAGTCATACCACATGCTAGGAGTAGCAACTGCCAGTCAGTGTCGGTTGGATGTAACAGGAGAGTTAAAATCTAAACTGACCTGAGATTGCACCATCTACTATGACTAGATTGAAACATAGCATCCGATCTTACTGAAATATTGCATGGAAAAATTAACACCCCAGAACTCCGCTCGCACTGCCACCATCCGTACCTATATTCGAGTAAGGCCATAACTGACGATAAAACAATATCATTCCTCGTTTTAACATCTATCAGGGCCTAGGCCATACGATTCAACGAGAATTTACAAGAAAATTCACGCGTGGCACAATTCCATACTTTCACATTGCAAAACATTTGGCACTAGGGACGGAGGGACGAGAGGAGAGCTGACGACGTCAGTGGCCCAGTACATCACTTGCAACGCTCACGTATTGAAACACACACACTACATTTCCACAACTTATCTTATTTCACGTGTTATCGCAACTGCTGCGAGTTTTTATTAGTATTGACGGTCGCAGAGTGCTAGTTTACTGCTTTAAAACAACCTCTCAAGAGGTAGAATCGTAACTCGATTCGGGTGTCACAGGCCCGAACAGACCGTTTCCATATCTCCTACTTGCATATCGGACATACTATCTTCAAAATACGGAAACTTACATTGTAATTGCTATCCAACGCATTCAGAAGCCGATTACTTAGCTCATGAGCGTTATTACTCATTTATAAACGAAAATATTTAACTAAATACGACGAACGTGTCTCGGCTGCGTCGTAATGGCGGACCGACGACTACGTATGCCCGTGCCAGGGCATTTTAGCCGAATAATTCAGCTGATATCTACTAGAGGCGACGCACACTCGTGTTTTTCCGTTTCTTTTGACGGGAAAAACTGTATATTGTCACATCATACACACTAGATGGCAGCATAAGGTAGATTTTATCCTAAAAAGTGGAATACTTATGTTAATAATAATGATGTTAATCAATTGTAAATGTAAAAGCTTAACATAATCACATGGAAATTTCACTTGAAAGAATCTTATAAATAAAAACTACGATACTTAATTTAGCTGTCAGATATTAATTTCAGAATATGGCAATATTTGAAAGATGGCTACTATAACTGTGCAAGTACACAACTAACAACCTAGATAGAGCTTTTTTAAATAGTTCAACAAAATTCTAAATGAATAATATATTTTTTTTAATTTATCTATAATACGCTTTTCTGGTGAAATATCAGAAAGCTTTCTAATATTACTAACCTCTATTTAATCAGAACGATTTTTTTATTCTTTAGTTCTTATTAAATGTTTTTGTATAATAAATATATTCAGAAGACAATTTTTCATTATTGAGAACAAAACAATAGCTTCATGTATGTATGCTCCATGTAGGTGGATAAGTTAGACGTTAGTAAAAAGCAATATACGTCAAGAACAATGCATTTTTTTATATGGCAACACCTTCGCCATTCCCCTTCCATAAAGTCGGGCTAAAAATAGTGGAATGAATCCCTTTTTAAAAAAAGGGCTCGAAAGAGTTAAGTGACTGTAGCTAGCTTATGCTAGCTAATACGCTATAATTACGATTGATATTTGTTATTTTTTTCTTTGTTACCTTTTCTATTTTTTTTTATTGGCACATTTTTGTACTTTATGTCTGTATAGAATAGGACATTAAAATTGTGCGCAATCTTATGATGTAACTATTTAATGTACATATAACTAAAACATTACTAAAATAATTTTTTTAGTATACTGAAGATACTGAAGATTCAATTTTTTTCTCTTACACCCGGAAACAGAATCAAAATAATTGAATTTTTATTGGAATATTCCTGAGAGTTACTTAGATATCCAGGTGGGGGAATCATAGAAAATCTGTGAATATACATTATATTTCATAAGATAACTAAATTCATCTTAATATATAACTCAAATAATTGAAAAAAAAAATCTTTGTTACCCATGTGGTCGTAGACAGTTTTTCTATCTACACTGTGGTACTAATGAAGTTCAGTTAAGTAGCACATTTTATAAAAAAAATAAATTATCGGTTTAAAAATACCAGATCAATTTAAACACGACGCACGGATAACGTAATAAATAACAAAATATGCATTTGGCTATCTTAATTTTCTCGTCAGGCAACATCGGTGCACATATTGTATGTTTTACTCAAAAATGGTGTATCATGAGCCGTTAAAACTTAAGAGAAAAAAAGAATCAGCTTGCAAAATGACATCTAATGAAATAATTTAGTATTTGTCAATTTGTGAGAAGTGCTATGTCGCGTAAATTTATGATGGCATAAAGTATTTTAAAAAGAGCTTGTTTTCTGTTTTGAAATAAAGCGATATTTATCGCTGGTGCGGAAGCGAAATAATTTAACGTGATAATATATTGCTATAATGGAGAACAAATTGAAATATCGGTTGTTTTAAATGGCGAAAATATTAGTGTGTCGGTGTGTTGTTTAGTGAGAGGCGATGGATCGTCGATGCTCGCAGTCGGTCCGGACGCTGGTTTTCGACGATTCTGATTCTGATCCACCGAAAACTGATCAGAAGAAGAATCTGTCGACGTCCGTTGCTCCGTCATCCTTGAACCAGAGCGCTGAAGGTAAACTATAAAGCATTATAGTTATATATTTTGTTGCATATGGATTACTGTTTTATTTGTATGTGCGGTGTTTTCACGATTTGCTCAGCTGTCATGTGTTATAATAAGAAGGCGTGACTTATCGGCCTGTTAACCGCGTTATTTTGAGACAATTACGATAGTAGCATTCCTCATACCTGTAAATGTATATCGTCTTAGCACTCATGTTAAATGTAATGAAGAGTATTAGCCATTAGGCTATTAAAATTGCATGCATTGTGGTGATTGAATATTGAATTGATTTCACTGAAAGCACATGTTGAACACAATTCATAGAACTGTATATTTTTTTAATGTACCCACCTATTTTTATTTTCATTTATTGGAGCATGATATTGGAATTCATAATCTATGTGTATTCCTATTTTGCAGCTGTTCTGTATCACATGTTTACCAATTTTTTAAACAAAGAAAGAATAATTCAAAACCAAGATTTTGAAAACTTTTAAAAATTTAAATTTTTCAATAGTATCATGTAACAGGAAACAACTGAAATGATTGAAAACACTAGTAAGGTTCTATTGTATGACTAAAATAGAACAATAGGGATGTTATTGTTTGTTTAATAGTCCACATTTCCTTATATAATAACATTGTAAATTATTTACACATAGTCATATTGGTTTTAATAGATAATTAATGTTAATCATCTATTTAATCTGGAAGTTAAAAAGAATATTTTGTATGCCTCTAAAGTTTTTCAAATAACACCACAATCTCACTGATAGAGAGTTGTGTAATTTACCTAACAGACTATTTAATATTGGAATCACTGATATATATATTAATAGATCCCAGATTTTTATATAGGTCTGAAAGAATAGCCTACTTTTTTATATATTTACGTCACTAATAACTGGCAAAACATCATTTGCCAAGTCAGCTAGTCAATAAAAAGCAAGTAGATATTTGTATAAGTGACCATTTATTAGTTTATACGAAGACTGAAAGCTGGAATTAGTAAAAAAAAATTATCAGTATTATAATGCAGCTGCAGTGTTTCCCACATGGACATGGGACTATATAAAAATTCCATTACCCTCACATGAATAGTTGAAAAATATTACAAATAAGCATAACTATAAGTTAGGAATATTATAGTTATAGAGCATGCTACAGCGATAATGTTTAAAAACATTGTCTTATCTTAATTTAGTCTACTGGTTAATGTTTTAAACCATTATCATCTCTCTTAATTTGACTCCCTATCTAGTTAGTGTCGTTTGATTGAATGTCTTAGAATTTCAGGTTAATATTGTAATGTAAGTAGTTATATTTATATAGTGCCCAAATTTTAACAATCCTTTTAATATTTTTGCTTTTTCTATAATTTAAGGTACTAACGCTTTTTTATTACTGTTTATTTTATCTCATTCCCTCGTTGATCTTCTTTGACTGTGTGAGTGAAGCTGTTTATAATGTTAGTAAAGATAAATGCCCACATTAAACCAATTGATTTTGTAAAAATTATCTCATCATAAGTTTTTGTTCATGTGCCCAAAAGTTGAGTCATAGAATTGATGTGTAATGTATATATTTAAACAGAAGTCTAATCCATGCAGGTTAAATTATCTTTATACAAATAAATATGAAGCATTAGAGTTTGCTTTAACACTCACAATCTCGATACTCGAGAAATTTCAAAAATTCTTAACCTGATGGATAAGTTAATGATCATGTACTGCTTTAGACTATGTATGTGCTACATGCAAAGCCAGGGCGGACTGCTAGTTGGTTGATAAAACAATTTAAGTGCATGTTGTTAATAAGATTTATGATAAATAGTATGAGATAATGAGATAGCCGGCCTGAATCACTTTTCACTGTAACACATTACAGTTAGTTATTGTTTTTTCTATGCTGGAAATTTCTCATGGGTTCATTAAAATTGCTTAGTCATTAATGTCTTTTAATGTTATGTATTAAACTCAAATTTAATAAATTATTAAGTGAATTCAAAGATAACAGATTGTTCTACTTTTTTGAAAGAGTATTGTTTTAGTTTTTATGTATGTGTATTTCTATTGTTGTAGGATTTAATAGTAACTAATTTTCTACTCTCTGTATGGTCAAAGGTTATTTGAATAATAATTAGAGGTTACACAAAAAAAAAAAAAATTAGCTCATGCCATTCTGAGAGAGGCTGTTCAGAAATAAAAATCATATCATAAAATCGCTCGCTTACAATGCAAAAGAAAGACAAAGAAACAAACGGAGAAACACAAACTTTCCAACTTATAATATCACTGATATGATATTAAATATCAGTAATGATAGCATAAATGTGTGTAAGAGTGTCTTGCAATAAACTAATTCATTTGGTAAGATTTTTAAGACAGGCTAGTGTTTGAATAGGGTCTAGAAATTTACATGTATTTTGTTGCCAAACCAATATTGCTGTAAAACATAAGGAAGCTCCCAATAACTTTAGCATATGCTTTTCAGACCAACTTGTCTAGTAAATTTATCTTGAATTTTAATGAAACACAAACTTAATTTTGTTTTTATAACAATTTTGTTTTTGAAGTAAATTTCTTCTAGTACTTAGTTAACTTTTTGTAAGAATATGCTATTTTATAGCTAACAACTGTTTCTCAATAGAACTTATCACATGATGATATCATGATTTATCAGTAGTTTATTCATGTCTGACTGAGATTGGGTTAAGATGTTTATTTCAATTAGTATGTACATACATAGTCTATTGAATGTGAAACAAATAATCATAGATTTTCGTTCATAACGTTTTTGTTTTTTTCTTTTATGTAGATTACTTTTGTGCATATCGGGTAGGTCTGAGAATTCGCAAATGTCTATTTACATACCCCTCAATGATAAGTGAAAGCACAACAGCATGCCGGGTCAGCTTTACTGTTACGGTTTCTACCGCCTTTTCATTTTATAATTGTATTGAAGGAATGGTGAAAAAAGTATTTAATCCCGCGGCTATCTTTATCGAATTTCATCAAACATAACTAAAAACACTCCAGACTAATTCACCTTACAAACAAAACAACAGACACACAGACATTAATGTCAAACATATAGCACCCTCTTTTCACATTGGGGGCTAAAAACTATGTCATACGAGATATTGTATACCGCAGTCATATGTCTAAATTTAAATTTATTCTCATATCTTTGTGCCAAACTTGATTATAAAATTGGGTGACATGAAAAGACTTATAAATATCTTATCATCTTATACTCTATGACAGCTGATAACATCAGTATGCTGTATTGATTTGTGAAATGTATTGATATTGTCAATAAACATTTATTATGACCGAGGTCAAAGGCTCCAGGCATGTGTTTCGTAATTTTCGAGAGTATAAATTGTTCTTGATATGAGTTTGTGTTATACCATTCAATAACAATGTATTGAAAGTGGATATGGCTGCATACAAATTTATATTGATTTGTTATTTGTTCAATTATTTTGTTGCACCTATTGATACTTGCAAGTATTTATATATTCCTGGGTTTGATTCCCGGTGGGGACGCACAAACAAAATGCCTCGGTCTGGCAGGACACAGAAGGCTGATCACCTACTTGTCTATAAAAAAAATTGAGTGAACAGTGAAACAGATGTATATTATCTGCCTCATACCCCACTAGGGGACACGTTTTCATATAAGCGACTTTCGTCAGTAGTATAGATTAATGAAGAATTACTATTTTCTATTCAAAAAGATTTAAAATTAATGAAACGTTTTAATTTTCTGTTTTGATTGTACTTATTAAGTAGGTAATCAGTAAATGTGTTGAATAGTTGTTAATTAATACACTATTTCGCATATTTTTTGCTAGCATAAATATGAATGGAATTGCCGACGTATACAGATTTGTAAATATATCGAATCGTTAGAAATAACAGCATTTTGCGCACGGTTCTTCGTGTGTGTATTTTATGCCATTTTTCATATCTCATTTATGATCTAAAGTCATTTTCATCTTAATCATCGAAATATCTGTACTAATTCAATTTATTGAACCCCCCCAAAACTAAAGTCTGACTGCGCCCGTGATTTATATATTGTAATAATGAATCGGGTTATGTATTGTGTATCTATTTATTTACTTGACACCTGTTTGTTTATTTGTCTACCTATATATTTATATACAGTTCTTGCTAACAGGTTTATATATCCGCAACCAATTGGGATATACGTCTTTGCGATTTCGGCGCGCGTCGGCTGATCCTTGTGAGTTGAGTAAGCTAGTGGGTTCGATTGCCAGCGTAGGTTCATCTTAAATTGCTAGATGATTTGTTTGTGATTAACTGTTGAATTATATTGTGTTATGGTTTTTATGTAAAGGATATGAATTAAAGATGTGTATATTTGTAAGTAATTTTGCAAAAAAACAGTGGTGGTTCAGTGGTGAGGACCTCGGACTTAAAATCGAAAAGTCGGGGTTCGACACCAGGCGAACGTGCAGGAAATAAATTGATTTTTTAATTTATTTGCACATGTGTTACATCACCACTGCTCAAAACGCTGAAGGAAAACATCGTGAGGAAGCCGGCATGTCCACGAATCAAAAGTTCGACGACATGTGACATCTACCAACCCGGATTATGACCTTAACCCTCATAGGAGGCCTGTGTCCAAACAGTGGGAACATATATGGGCTGATGATGATGATGATGATATTTCAGTAATTTTGCATGTTACATATATGTTAACTTACCCCTTGAAACACTACATGTATCTAAGGAACCCGCGTCGTGTTTGTTTGTTTGAAAGCGCTAATCTCGAGAACTACTAGTCCGATTTCAAGAATTTTTTCAGGATAGACACGTGAACCGTGAGTGCTATAGGCTACGTATGCACCACAGGCGAAGCCGGGGCGGGCCGCTAGTTACTTATAAGCTAGGAAGATACGATGATCGATGACAGTTAGTTACCTAATAACGCAAGAACAAGTGAATGTTAGATATTGTGACATTCTTTATGTAACTTTTGTAGGTAGGTACGTGGTTGGTTTTCGATAGCATCTGCATCTGTATGAAAAGTTTCTAGAAATATCTAAACTATCTTCTTTTTGTTATATAATGCGTAGATGTCTTTTGACTTGTCCTAGTTGGGAGAAATGCATCAAGTAGGAAGTATACGTATCAGATATCAATCTCTTACTTACTTAGTAAAAAAAAATTATAGCTTATTTGTTCCTTTTTATGTATATATGGATTTGCATTATTTTATTCTAACTTTAATCTTAATACACATATTAAATAACTGCTTATCTAAAATTGGATATGACTTGGAAATCTTGTAAAATAAAGATGGAAACAAAAATGGAAAAACATTTTTCTTTGCTTCTATAAGTACTATCTATATATTACCAACTCCAGGCAAGCGGTGTTCTGCCTTACTCTCACCATTTAGGGGTATGAAAAATAGATGATGTCCTTTTCTCGAACCTTACCGATGGGCACACAAAATTTCATACAAATCGGTCCAGGCGTTTCCGAGGAGTGCCTATGGTAATTAACATTGATATAAGAATTATATATATATATATATATATATATATATATATATATATATATATGCGGTACAGCAAAAGAGTGTGTATGTTATATTGTAGGATCCTAGGTAGGCAGGTACATGATCTTTGAGTACTATAGATTATAATAATGTACCACGGGCAAAGTCGGAGCAGATCGCTAGTGTTAAACGATCAGCTCAATAGAAATGTTCTTATATTAATAGAATTATACAAAACAACTGTATACTAGAAAATAGAAATGGGTATTTATCATGTACCCGTTACGTGCTGTAGACTTTTTCGTTAGATAGAAATAGCGTGTGAAATTTCTAATGTTTTAAAAAAAAAAACTGTTTCTTCGTACTCGCTGTTATATCCGGTAGAATGTTCTACCATTTGATTGCTTATCTGTGTATTAAAATTTATCGTGATTCTATGCAGGGCCGTCTCAGACTGTGCTGGGGCCCTTGGGCACACAAGAATTTGGGGCCCTTTTGGAATGTAAAGAAAATGAAATACATTTTTTTACTGTGATCTGCTTTATTATGGGTAATATAATCTAATATAATTAATGATTTTGAAGGTTTTTCCGTGATTTCTTTTTGAGCCAAAACTTTTTTTCTCTTCTGTGAACCACTTAGATATGTTATTTTCGACATAATGAAATAATATTTAAACTAACAAACCAATAGTTCTATTAATTTTTACCCAAATTACATTAAACAAAATTAAATCACGACACTTCTGTGAAAATAAGTAATATATTGAATAATAACTTTAGGTAAAAAGTTTCGACTGAAAGTTTTTCATAATTTATCCGGGGCCCAACCATAGACAAAGTCGACATTTTTCGCGTTCAGAAATACTTTTAAATTACTGAATAACTGAATAAAAAATCAAATGATATGTAAGTTGAAAATAGACATTATAGACTCTAGATTATAAAATTTATAAACTCAAGTAATTGTCTGGTAAGTTATATCAGACCAAAAACAGCCCTTTAGTACAGCCAATAAGCGCACTAAGTTTAAATTAAGCTAGAAGCTACCGTGTCTATATACCACACACAACCGAGACCCTGTAGGCTTGATGTCACTCAAATTCATATAAATATATTGATTCGAATAAATCTAAAAATAATCGATATTCGGGCATTGAGAAAAAGTGTAAAGCCGGGTACACATTCGTGCAAAGTAACATGTAATGCAACATGCAATGCAAGAATTTGACGTCCACATTGCTGCAATGTATCATGTAAAGTAACAGAATTCCTATAGTGTAGACGCCTTGCGCGCACGAACCGCGTCTACTACGCGCACGAACAGATTGTTGCAACTCTTGCGCGTAGCGACCCGAAATTTGTCGGTTTTTTCCCCGAACACAAAGAGGCGCGCAGTATGCGCGGAGCGTCAATGTGGACAGGTTGTGTGGTGTGTACGGCTAGACGCGCGCGAACATGGAACAAGACGACGCTGCTGCGGCGGAGGAGGCGGTTACATTTACGTGGAGTGAAGAAAAAGTGCTTCAATTAATTGAAGTCGTCGATGTCTTCTGCGTTTTATCACATGATTCACTATTAATAATGAAGCACTGACTATCATCAGAGCCCGCAATTGGTCGTCACGATCCATTCCTTTGCGTGTTCTTTTGCAGACTGAGCGATCCGTTCGCGCGCATCTCGGAAACAGATGTGAGTAGGTACATGCGCGGTTCGTGCGCACGTTGTGCGCGCCCCGCGTCTACACTGATGCAATGCTCGTTTCGTGTTGCATTGCATGTTGCGTTGCAGCAGTCTGTACCCGCCTTAATGAGTATTTTGAGATTAAATTTGAGAGAAATTGTCGGCCCTTCGGGGTCCTCTGAGGAAGGGGGCCCTGGGCACTGGCCCCTTGTGCCATTATGGTAAAGACGGTACTGATTCTATGGCAGCTCTCGTATTATGTTCACTATTTACTCCCATGCCTCCTGTACATAGTTTGGGCATGTGAGTAGCATATATCCGAACATATAAACTTAAATCTTCTTACTAATATTATAAATGCGAAAGTTTGTAAGGATGTGTATGTGTTTGTTGCTCTTTCACGCAAAAACTACTGAACCGATTGCAATGAAATGTGGTACGTAGACAGCTGGAAAACTGGAATAACATATAGGCAACTTTTTATCTCGCTTTCCTACGGGAAACGGACTAACGCGTGTGAAACCGCGGGGCGCAGCTAGTTTATGATATTTGTCAGTTGTGATATTATAAATGCGCAAATGTGTTACTTTATACTGTCTGTCGTAACGGTGAGAGTTTATGGTGGGTATGATTTTGGGTCTTGAGATAGGAGACAGACAGACAGAGCAAATCTGATTCTCATGGAATGAAAGATCCAATATGATGGGCGTTTAATCAGTCGAAAATTTATAAATTCAGATAGATGGCGCTATATTAAAAATGCCATTTATATCACTTGTTACTCGCTGACTACTAGAACGAAGCTGCGAGCAACAGCCAATATAAAAACCCGTACCGAAATCTAATTCTTGTCAGGTTGGAAACAAAAAATGAAGGAAAAATATATCTTCATTCAACTGTGTTTATAATGAACTAGAATAAACCTGTGTTTAAAAGGAAGTCTCGAATGATAGACCCACATAGCTGTGGTGTAATTTACCCAATAAATACACACCATTTGATTTGAAAATCCCGTTCTGCTTCCGTTCGAAAATGCATTCCTTGCAAAATTTATTGCTTCCGTGCTTCTGCTGAAATATACATGTAAGCTAGCGAATAACGTATGCATTCTTAATTTCTATAATTCAGTATTAGATTAGTACTTACTCCTGCAGTATGTAAATTTGGAGATTAAATAGATAGAACGAGTAAGAATAACGGCTATAATCTTGGAAGAGCATATTATTGGCTATAATGTTCCAATAGTGATTAAGAATTATGTAATACTAGCTGCGCCCCGTGGTTTCACCCGCGTAAGTCCGTATCCCGTTGGAATATCGGGATAAAAAGTTGCGTATATGTTATTCTAGTTGTCTAAGTACCAAATTTAATTGCAATCGGTTTAGTAGTTTTTGCGTGAAAGAGCAACAAACAGACACACATCCTTACAAACTTCGCATTTATAATATTAGTAGGAAGTAGGATTATCTCTACGTTTCTGTTGTACTGTTGAGCCCATTCGTTTCATCTTAATTTATAGGTAGATGCATATATAATCTCCGGTATATTTTTTAAAAGCATCAAAACTACATGCAGAAGAACATAGAACCTCCTTCCTTTTTTTGGACGTCGGATAGTAATAAGAGACACGTATTATCTAATAATTCAATTACCCTAAATTAGTGAAACAGAGAACCTTAAGTTAAATAAAGCAATTAATCTTCTACAACAAGCAAAGTCGAGTCCAAGCCACTCTCATAGATAAATCTGTTGTTTTTATAACAAATAACGTATCAATGCAGCGTTATCACTGATAGCAATTTGTCAGGCGGCGCAGGCGCAGGCGCAGGGCGAGCGAATGTCACGCGATAACAATATTATTGAATATCCGTGATTAGCAAACAATAACAAAACGATATCCATTATTATGCCTAACACAAAGCTGTGTCTAGAGTCTAGACAACGCCTGAATTAGAATTGTAATCGTTGTTATGCGTACGCGTCGCATCATCGGCCTAATCGATTTGATCGCAACAGCGCCCCGGAGATATGTTCAATGGGGAATTAAATAATAAAAATAAAATATAGCTTATTGCTCAGTAATATTTAAAGATGATAATAATGTTCATCATGTATTTCTGACAATAAAGTTTAATTTAATTTATTTGGGGAATTGTGGTGTTGTTAAACAAAAGCTTTATTATAAGATGGAAAAATTGTTGGCCGCTTAATTTAGAAGTCTATTTTGTTTAGTAGTAGCTGTCATGCTGCTACTATGTTCCTGTGTAAAATGTACGAGTCATTTTATATACCACGCGTGTATTTGTGTTTTTTATGTTTGTATGTAACCGACTGCTTTATACTCGACTATCGGTCCGGCCCGGCTTCCCCGTGGTACATATAATATAACTTTTAGTTCATTCTATCATTAAATGCGTGTTGTTTTATTTTTAAAACTATGTACTTATTATTATTAATTGTATATTGGAAATTATAGAGTAGATGCTTTCATTTGTCTGTCTGTTCCGTCAAAATGCATAGAAAATATCGAACATAAATGTGTTTTACGACTATCTTATCAACGATAAACAACAATTTACTATGGTAGTTCGTACTCGTTTCAAAATGGTCACGTTTGCACAGATACGGAAATAACGTAGTTAACATCGTGTGAGTTATGTTCGAGCATAATTTGGGGGTTACACATACATGTAAAAAGTGTGTCAAAGAAATGCTGCGAGCTACACACGATTAGATTGTGTGAACAGCTGTTGGATACCAGTTCAAGGTCGTTGCTGCGGCCGTGGCTCAGTTAGCCGCCCTTCACGCGTGACGTACTAATTATTTTAATTCGATTAACTCTTTTGAGATGTAAATGAGTAAGGGAGTTAATTGTTTGGATGATTGTTATAGAGATTCATTGTTTGCTAGAAATCGATATTAATTTATGGATTTTTATTTTAGGTGAAGTAATGATGCTGTATGTTATTAGGTTTAGCTACAATGAATTAATGAAAAACTATAGTACACCATATAGGATGCAATTATAAAACTTAGTAATGTTCTATACAATGCAAAGAAGGCGGCCTTATCATTGACAGCGATCTCTACCAGATCAGGAACGGGAACTACTCACAGTCCTACAACGCTTATTTGAAATAGCGATGTGGACAGGACAGACAAGTTAGAGAATTGTGATAATGTTCTTGCTTAGGTTATTATGCAATTTAGATTATTCTTAAAATGTAGTCCAACTATTTATTTATATGTGCAAGTTGTAATTACCTGCTTAATCTAGTGATTAAGAATTGAGGCTATGTTTTTAGGCTGTAACGGAAGTTGCGCACGCGTCGTGCAGTGGTGTCCGATTTACACAACTTCTTCTATACATATATGGTGTAATCATACGCATTTTGCGTTTTCTAGTGGGTTCCGGGTTTGATATCCGGATGAGAGGAGATTGAGTTAGTTTTGTAAGTAAAATGGAAGGTATTAAGCATTTGAGTCAGAAATTTGTTGTTCTATTTATTGTTTTATAAATGTGTAGGGTATTTATAATATTGTTAATATATGCAGCATAAGTATTTATATAAATAAAAAATGTACAATTTGTTTTTCTAAATGTGCTCACTGAGAAATAACACCAATCATAATTCATGTCACTTTTGTGACGATGTCACCTGTATCGTAACACGACACAATATCGTCCCGAGACACAATATCGTCACGATATTTCCACACACACGACACGACGTGACTAATCTCCCTTGTACATTGACCTGACATACTTGCGGTTGACATCTGGCGCTGGATGCGATCCGCGAACCTATGATTTCTGACCTGCCTTGTTGTTAATGTTGTGTTCGCACTGATGACCCCTTTTCGCCTAGAGCTGTGTAATTTAGGTATAATTTATTCTAGTATATAGAGGGTGTGTTTATAGACTATTTGTGTTGACAATATGTAGGTAGGTGGGTATAAATCTTTGGCGCACAAACGCATGATGGATTTCAGCTGGAAATGTGTTGTAGTCTTTAAAAATACACTTGAGATCTAAGGTAGTTTGGCACTATATAAAATAGTTAATACTTTAAAGATTTCAATAACTTTGACACATAAATACGAATCTAAGTTAATACAGTTATTGTAACTATATAAAGCTATTTGCAAAATATAATTTATTTAAAACGGCTAAGTTTGTGCAAGTATACAGTGTTTTTGATACAGCCCGTATGAAAGTCACGTTTGTACGCAGAATGCAAATGGGCCAATCGGAGCGTGTGCTGTGTAGGATAGGGCTGCTACGTTTTTGAAAATTTCTCATTTTAACATGGTTATAATAGTGTAACTTATTTTTTGCGTCGAGGGGTTAAAAGTCGCCCAATATACTTATTGACCTCTGGTTGGCAAAGCAGTCCTTATAAAAGTAAAGAAACGAATGATCACTGATATAAAAAATTAATAACATGCTAGGTGTATGTAAATAATTAATGCTTGAAAAATTAAACCTCCCCGAGCACAGTTTGGGTTAAGAGACATTTTGTATATGATTTTTTTATTGTACTAGTATTATGTTATTATACATTAAAGTAAATTAAATTATATTGACTGTATTAAAATTGCACGGGTGGCAACCCTAGCCGTCTTGTGTCCATCGTTTTCTCGTTACATACAATGCGGTCTCGCATTAGTAATTACTTAATTATTTTAATACAATTTATGTTATTGAGAACAAGCTACCTGCATATTTTTAAATATTTGAGATGTCTAAGAAAAATCTATGGTTATTTCTCTAATTGCTTATATTTATTGCCTTTTTTACATAATATGAATAAAGATAAATATTTGTAAAATTAAAAATATCTATAATATGACTTTATTATGCATATTTCATATACATAATATTATGTTTAATATTATAATATATTATACTATCGCCAATTTAGGCATAAAGTTTAAATAACATTAGTTGAAAATAGCTGTTGCCCGCGACTTCGTCCGCTTGCAACATAAGAAAAATAAAGATTAACAGCTCCTCCCCGCAGGTGAGGTGAGGAGTTGACCCGAACTGTTAGTAATATTAATGCAAAAATTTCAGCAATACAAATCCACTCAGTACTTTGTGAATTTAGCCCGGACATACATACAGACAAACAGACAAAAATTCAAAAAACTGTATTTTTGGCTTCGATATCGATTGTAGATCACGCCTCAAGTATTCTTTGAATAAAAAATTTAATGAACAGTTTGACACTCCTACGATTTTGTTATATGTATAGATCATAGATAATAAAACATTTAATAAATGCTCGTATCACGTCTTTTTTAGGATAGATATTACTTTAAATCACTACAATGTAACCATTGGTTTTAAAATATATATAGATTGTAGATAACATTTTAATTGTTAGCTTACCGCCCGCGTCTTCGCTTACGCATTCAAAGAGAGAAAATTCTTTCTCCATCAAAAAGCTTTATTCCCGATTGACATGGGTTACATTTTATTTTTACCCCGGGCTAAACCGGGAGGTGCCGGGACGAGGTGTTCTGGTTGCTGTGTCTGCACAATGTTTCGTATAGACCAAAACGTATCTATATATAACATGCTAATGTTAATGTTTTGACTTTGAGTTGGATTTCTAATGTCGATATTTGTAACCTAGGTACCTTTTTTTTTTTTTAAGTGGAGAATGCTCATGCATACCCACAGCCCGGGGAAAGGCCGTGGGTTATGTCGGACTCCCATTGCCTAGAGAGGCAATGGACCTACCGACTAAACTCCACTGTGTCCCGTCTACCCGCGCTATTCGCCAAGGTCGTGGGAATTCTTATGAAATCATCCACTAGTAACCTAGGTACCTACTGAATATCGTGCTTCGAAACGTTGGTATTATCGTACGTCACAGAAACTCCCAACAGAGATACAGTTTCATATAACCTTTATGGTTTAAATGTTAGAATGAAATGCTAAAGTTCAATTTTGAAATCTGTCGATTCGTAATAGTTTCGAATTGTTATAAAATATGGTATTTCTTTGGGTACCCGTTGCTCCTTCACTTACGCGGCTTGACGAAACACAGTGGGGTTTTAGCCGGTAAGAATCCGACATGACCCACGACCTTTTCCCCGGGGGTCGTTGGTATCTATGCAAGATTTCCCCACTATAAAAAAAGGGATCCGTGCCCAGCGAGTAAAACGGGACTCCATTGCTAAGTCTTCGCTGTCCGTCTGTCCTGGCACCACTCACTAGGATAGCACTTAACCGTGATAGTTTGAAAATAGTGGTTAAGCAACAGTTGGCACGGTCATGTATTAGATGGTATATTGTGGATGGATAAACATGGATGACCAAAGCTTTCTTCCAGTTTTCTTTCAATCATAACTGATGAAACTTTTTTTTGTTTTTTTTTTATTTGTTTATTTTTTTATTGTGTGATAGGGAAGCGCTTGACTACCATCTCGCCTGCTGGTAAGCGTAGATGTAGTCTAAGATGGAGCGCGCTTCCCTATAAGGTACCTGTTCACTCTACTTTTGAAGATCCCCAGATTATATCCGTCAGAGAACACAGACTCAGGAAGCATATTCCAGTCCCTTGCGGTTCGAATAAAAACTAATTGGCATTTGAAAATTAAATAAAAAAAATGCGATAATAATTATTGTAAAAGCTTTTCACAAATCATCGAAACAATTATATCTAAGTGCCTACCTATAGCAGACTGAAAATCGTTTCGCATTACATTCATTTGATTTAGCCATGACACACTGAATGGCAATAGCCATAAATAATTTGCAATTTAATATAAAAACAGTGTCAAGTGCATGCGTCGATTTATGGCGCATCATCGAGCTGTCGTTCTGTCGTCACGCTGCTGGTCGCATTAGTTATGCATTTATAATAGGCGGCGAATTATTATTTTTTGTTTATAATGTTACTAGCTGCACCCGGCAAACGCTGTTCTGCCTTACTCTGATCATTTAGGGGGATGAAAAATGGATGTTAGCCGATTCTCATAGATACCGGATAAGCACAAAAAATTTCATCAAAATCGGACAAGCCGTTTCGGAGGAGTATGGCAACGAAAACTGTGACACGAGAATTTTATATATAAGATGAGCCCCCAAAATTGCAGGTTCGAATGTTGAAAATTCTACGGAAAAGCAGCTTCGTTGAAAGCTTCAGTAGATTGTGAAAGCCTCTTCAGGCTATTATTCGTTTATTTGCCGATCATCTGGAGCGGAGCCTGATACATACGTTTAATAAAATAACCGCTCTATTGTCAGAAATTGACCAAATTTAAATGGGATCACATGACAGGCACCAGCTTTCAAATAGATGAAATTATGAGCTAGCAAACAAACAAAGAAAAATCCATTTCAATTAATACCCCCTTCTCTTTTGAAGTCGGTTGATAAAATCAAAATAGTGTCAAGTGCACGCATCCATTAACGACCCGTCGCCGAAGCGTCGGTCTGTTATCACGCGTCGGCTGCAATACTTTGCTGGCTTCGCGACGAGTGATGTACGCGTAATGGCTTACCTTTCAACTGTTGCTGAAGTAGGTAGAGAAGAAAGAGAGAAGAAACATTTATTTGAAAAAAAAAATCATTATTTTAACACACACACACACACACACACACACACACACAGCGGAAAGTAATAGAGAACAATAGAAGAGTATTAATTGGAACAGAAGAAACACAAAAAGTCCCATTATAATTTCATCTAGCTTTGATAATTTGAAGGCGATTTTGGGTTTTGTTTAAAATTATTATTTTTACTTGATGCACGGCTTATTGCAGAGCGTAGCTTCAATATCCATTCACTGCTTCTTTTGAAATTATACCGTAATGAAATGTGCAAAATTCGTGTATTGAGCAATGGGATGATGGGATGAATGATGGTTCTTGATAAGTGTACGAAATTTGAATGAAATCTGCAT
>NC_052129.1:1147796-1162637 GCF_012273895.1 Zerene cesonia | reverse complement strand
TAAGTAGGATGAGGATAAGATGTGACAATATGTACGTGCTAGGTGGCCCAATTCGTGCCGCAGCGTGCTCGACTCCCACACCCGAACTGACGCGATGACAAATACGAGGCACGCTTGAACGGTGCGGCGGTATCCGACAAAGTGCTATGACGTCACAACTCACAACTCGCAGCGGCTGAAATGTCGGTGCAATAGGCACACTTGGCATGTTCGAGATTCAACATAAACAAATGCTTGGAAGCGCGCCGACCGCGGCACGTGATGTTTTTGCACGTTTCATATACAGTAGATGATAAAACGATGGAGCCGTTAATCATTTTCAGTTGATTCTCTTCCATGCTAATAATAAAAAGCTGAAGAGTTTGTTTGAAGGCGTTAATATCGGGAACTATTGGACCGACTTTAGAAATTCTTTCACTGTTTAAGATTAACGTGGTTCATGAGTGCTATCCTTCCTACTTATATCCTATCCTACTATCCTACTAATATTATAAATGCGAAAGTTTGTAAGGATGTGTGTGTGTTTGTTGCTCTTTCACGCAAAAACTGCTGAACCGATTGCAATGAAATTTGGTACGTAGACAGTTGGACAACTGGAATAACATATAGGCAACTTTTTATCGCCCGATATTCCTACGGGATACGGACTTACGCGGGTGAAACCGCGGGGCGCAGCTAGTCCTACTATCCTACTAGATTATATATTTACGCAGCTATTAGGTTATATATTAACTATGGGTGAAGTAGGGGCGGATCGCTAGTGGCATATAAAAGTAATAGTCGGGTGTAAGAGCTTCGCCCGTACAGTCGCGGATTAAAAACAAAATAATGTCTTTTAGAGTTAGGAATCTCGATAAAAATAAATCGCAAATAAATATTTTCTTTTTAACACGATTTTATTACCCTCTCCTGTGTGTGTGTATGTAACCGTCTCCTTTGAACTCGACTTTGACCCACTTCAAACGGACAAATTTAAATTCAAAATTTGCACACTTATCAAGGATCGGTGACAGTACAATAACTTCATGAGTTTATCTTATTATCCACATCAGAGTCGCCAGGATTAAATAATTTTCTTACAAACACTCTGTATATTCAAGCGATGCAATTTAGTTGATAGTCTGTTTTCTAGTTTTTTTTTTAATATATTAGTTTAAGTAGTAAATATCATCTTTATTTTTTTTAAGGATAATATCCTTATCAACAATAAATCTGCTTCAAAAAAACCAAACAAGTTACTACATTATGTCCGTTAGCACATCTTTTCAGTAAAGCTTCGTTCAAACATCACTTTTTGTGGTTAGCCGGAATCTTATCCTATCCTACTAATATTATAAATGCGAAAGTTTGCAAGGATGTGTGTGTGTTTGTTGCTCTTTCGCGCAAAAACTCCTGAACCGATTGCAATGAAATTTAGTACGTAGACAGCTGGACAACTGGAATAACATATAGGCAACTTTTTACCCCGATATACCTACGGGATACGGACTTGCGCGGTTTAAACCGCGGGACGCAGCTAGTAAAGTATATAGTGAGAGTTTTCTATCAAATTCTCTAGTGACATATTGCTAAATCTTTATTTTCTCCTCTAATACACTTCTAGTCGTTGCCAAGAAAGTTAAGCAATTGGGCAGTGGCGAAAGTGTAGGCGCGTTATTTTTATGTATTTTTTTATTGGATAATTGTAATTCTTGTTTATTTTGGGTTTATTCGATGCGATAAAATATTTCTTCGTCACCGTTTTTTTCGAATGTATATATTTAAATAACAAGCACACCGCCCCGGCTTAGTAGCTTCGCCCGTGGTGCATACGTAAGTATGTCCAACGGTGAAATGATTTTTGAAATCGATACAGTAGATCTTAACTTATAGCATTCAAGCAAACACACTAACAGACTATGCAGCTTCGTAATATAATATTTATGTAACTAAATATAAATAGGTGCGATTGCTGATAATTGTATATGGTGTGACTAATATAATAATAATATTACCATATAGTCTAAATAGGAATAGATTCTATCTTTATGTCTCGACATATAATTTCATTCAGTAATAACATACACATATTTTGTACACGAGTAATGTACTTTACAACTATTTAAAACAAATGGTTATGTTTCAAAAAACGAGGTAGTTCTCATTTCGACTGTAATTTTTGTGTTTGTTATTAACTGATTAAGGCGATTCTTACTTTTGTTTGAGAGCTAGTGCTTTTATGAATAAACTAGCTGCGCCCCGCCCCGTAGGAATATCGGGATAAAAAGTAGCCATTATGTTTTTTCCAGTTGTCCAGCTATCTACGTACCAAATTTCATTGCAATCGGTTCAGTAGTTTTTGCGCAAAAGAGCAATAAACACACACACATCCTTACAAACTTTCGCATTTTTTTATAATATAAGTAGGATTTAATATTTGACTAGTTCGGAAATTACAAGTTTTTTATTGCGGTTTTAGTTATTTGTTTAAAACAATTCTTTCATATTGTGTAAATACCGCGATTTTACTATTTTGTTTTAAATAGAAACGATAACATCGTGTTTATTGTTTATATAGGCGCGGGCGAGGTGGAGGTGTGACAAGTGACGTCACGACCTCTGTATGATTATGGTTTTTATCGAGTGTGCCAAGGCCCTAATTTTAGGTGATTAGGTATTGTGAATTGGATGGTTGAGCTAGAGCTGTTTTTTTTTACTTTTGGAAAATAATAACAAATCGCATTTTAAATTCAACTGTCAGTTATGTTATTTTTGCAGCAGTGGTGGCTCAGTGGTGAGAACCTCGGACTTCAAAATCGATAAGTCGGGGTTCAAGACCGGGTGAGCGTGCAGGAAATAAATTGATTTTTCAATTTATCTGCGCATGTAGATAATATCACCACTGCTTAAAACGGTGAAGGAAAACATCGTGAGGAAACCGGCATGTCCGAGAATCAAAAGTTCGACGACATGTGACATCTGCCAACCCGCACTTGGCCAGCGTGGTGGATTATGGCCTGAACCCTCATAGGAGGCCTGTGTCCCAGCAGTGGGAACATATAAGGGCTGATGATGATGATGATGATGATTATGTTATTTTTAGTTAGTATGTATTTGCATTGACAACGTTTTTTCCTGTATGTGTTGCACACTATTTGGAGAAAGGAAACAGCAGTATATTGTAGTGAGACATATGAGTTTAGGTTTTATGTGAGTTTTGCGTGTGTGTGAGTGTGCGTAGATAGTGTAGACGAAGTGGCTGCTTAGAGCGCGGAGCGTGCCTTCATTGGCTCACATAGCGGTTTATGCAGTTTTCTGTCCAGCAGTTTTCGGGCTGTATGCGGTCACACACACATATGCAAAGCTCTGTTTACGCCTTACGGACTGTGTTGGTGCTCGTAGCAAGAGCTGAAAACTGTCGCGGTTATATCACAACAATAGTAGTAAATCATATAGTAGTGACGATGACCTAGATAGATTCATTGTACATACGAAATGGTGTTTTGCAATCTCTCACCAAACACAAATAGTAATAATGTATCATTTATATCTAATAGTTGGTGGGTCGTCTGATGGTACGCGAGTAGCAACGTCCTAAACAGTTGTAGAGGTAGAGATGGGATTTGTGTGTGTGTGTGTGTGTGTGTGTGTGTGTGTGTGTGTGTGTGTGTGTGTGTGTGTGTGTGTGTGTGTGTGTGTGTGTGTGTGTGTGTGTGTGTGTGTGTGTATGTGTGCCTGTGTGTGTGCCTGTGTGTGAGTGTGTGCCTGTGTAAGTGAAGTGAACTTTAGAACTCCTATAAGACACTTTTCTTTATTGTGATGGTTCACAATTATTACGTATGAAAAAGATGACAATCCACACTGGTTATATGAATAATTATTTGAGTTCTTTTCATAACCTTTGTCGTTTGAAATGCTGCCAATGTCTATGTCATATTAAAGTATTGTACAGACTATAAATGCTGTACTTTATTTATACGCGAGCGAAGCGGAGGTGTGCCGCGTGACGTCACACGCTCGCATAGTTTTTAGTAATGTGATTAAGTGTGTTTATCTAGTTGATCGAGGTCCTAATTTTAGGTCTTGATTATTTGTTTTTTTTGTGGTGTTATTAATTAGAGATCTATTCTAAGTAATAATATACCTGAATTGTTGGTTTGACTTTTATTTACGTGACGCGTTTATTTATCTCTGGAACTACTGGTTCGATTTCAAATATCCTTTTACCGTTGGATGTGTAAATACGTCATCCCTTGGTGCAATAATCTGTGTACCACGGACGAAGACAAGAGTGGGAGAATTTTTAAAATCGGTCCAGTATTCCCTGAGATTAGCGCGTTCGAACTCTTATATTATTATGTTATAGATTAAAGACGATTTTTTTTTTTATGTCATAGCGGGCAGCTGAGCTGGTGGTTCGCCTGATGGTAAGCGATCACCACCGCCCATGAACATTCGCAAAGGTAGTACCTCTGAATGCTCTGCCCGCTTTTATGGGGTAAGGGAAAAGGAAAGGATTAACGACTGGAAAGAAGGAATGGACTAGGACGGGTGACGAAAAGGAAACGGGGATTTGATAGATCAAAGAAATTATAAATTGAGTTGTGATGACCCTATATTTTGTTATTTACATTTATTAACCGTGGAATTTGGCTGAATTATCTAAGTATGGATGGTGTCACATTTGTGAATTGCAAGTAACTTCATATATGCAGAAGCTTGAACACGCTACATTTTATAAACAAAGATAAGCCAGCGGGAAATGTTTACACAGCAAGTGTTGTTGTAACATCGATTGCATGGGTGTTTGATTGAGGCTTATATGCACCGCCGATTTTCCGCTTTTAATTTTCGACACATTCGTTCTGGAACATTCTGGAACGTTTCGATTCGTGTGTTCTAGAATCTTTCAAGAGAATAGTATTTTCTTGTGTTTGACTTTACGCGAGTATTAAACGTTTAGAAATTAAAGACTTTTTAACGGATTTTAAACGCGATTTATTCATTATACTAACTAACCTTTAAATAGTACATTTCGTAATTTAATTACTGTCATTTCAAAATCGTTGTTATATTAAAAAAAAACTAGCTGCGCCCCGCGGTTTCACCCGCGTAATTCCGTATTCCGTAGGAATATCGGGCCTTATGTTTGCCTATATGTTATTCCAGTTGTCCAGCTGTCTACATACCAAATTTCATTGCAATCGGTTCAGTAGTCTTTGGGGGGAAAGAGCAACAAACACACACATCCGTACAAGCTTTCGTATTTATAATATTAGTAGGATATAATATAATATATAATATTATAGTAGGAAGTAGGAATAGGATTAATTAATTAATTAATAGTAGAAAGTAGGATTATAGACAGAGGCTTTGAAACTATCATTCGAGTCCCTTGGAGAAAGTATTAATTAAAGTTAAATATTTAGATTTGGGATTGTAGAAAAAATAGGTTGGGTTTATTTGTAACCGTGACGGCATTACTCATCCTTAATTATACTAATGTTATAAATGCAAAACCTTGTATGTATGCTTGTTTGTATGTTTGTTTGTCTTCTTTTCCGTCGCAACAGAGTGATTCTAGTATAAGATGTTTCACCGCGATAATAAGCAGCATTTGTCTCTAGCCTGGTAACTAAATGTCTAGACACAAATATCATACTCACATCGTAAAATCGCTCCGTTGCGACGTAAAAGATAGACGAACTGAAACGAATAACAAACAAACGCACTTTCGCATTTTCAATATTAGTCGGGATTAGCAATTTTGGTTCTCTTCCTTCCTTTTATTTTCCACTGCCAAAGGAAAATATTTCGTCTATACATATATATGTATACTAGCTGCGCCCCGCGGTTTCACCCGCGTAAGTCCGTATCCCGTAGGAATATCGGGATAAAAAATAGATGTTGGCCGATTCTCAGACCTACCCAATATGCTTACCAAATTTCAGAGGAATCGGTCAAGCCGTTTCGAAGGAGTATGGCAACGAAAACTGTGACACGAGAATTTTATATATATAGATGTGTATTTAATGAGTCATTAACACAATACATATGTGTTACTTGGAGTTTTAACATGCAATTCTGTTACTTGAATATATATGAATATTGAATATTGATCGGCCGATGTTGTAAGTCGGTACGGTTGGGCGTTTACAATCGTGCGGACGGACACGTGCGTCGCGTCTGGGAACTGGGAATTCGATATTGTATGCGATTTGTGGCGGTAGGCATGTGAACGGTTTAACAGATTCACCGGGTTTTGTCTGTGTTGTTAGCGGGGTGTGTAAAGAATTAACCAGGATTTGACCTTTGACCTGTTGGTATGTTCTTATGTTGATTACATTGAATGTAAACAATAAAAAAACGTTATTATAAATGATTTATTTTTTCGTACAGATCGTTGTCTTGAGTTGTTGGAGATAAAGTATATTTTTACATTCTCCAAAGAGCAATTAACATTACCTTTTTTTTATATCCAAGACTCGTATTATAGTTATTCTAAAATAAACACCGTTTTAAGAAAATGCTTGTATGTTTATTTGTTTGTATGCTTGTATTTAACTGTCTTCTTTTTATTATATCTTGAGCTACTTTAAACGGACAGTTTTGATTGATCAGTGACAATCAAATAATTTTAGATGCGTTTTTCTCATGAGGATCGCCATGACTAAATAATTTCGTTACTTACATATCCTCTGTACATAAGTTCTGCATTTAAGCGTGCTTATTTGTATTTTCTATTTAATTTAAATGTTGTATTTTAGATTTTATAACAGAAAGAACCTTTTACAATCAATGCTTTTCTACAGATGCGGGTAAGCGCAGCAACTTGCTGCGCATGCGTCGCTCGGCGCTCGGCAAGTCGGCACCGACCCTCTCCGTCCACGTGGTGAGTTCACATTATATCTTCTGCTATATATTTCTTTTATCAATAATTATAAGAGGAAAGATCAAAAGACAAAGATTGTATGATCTAGGAATTCTTTTCATTCATTGATCATGAAAAAAGCAGCGGCATCAATATGCACGGTTTCGGTAAATTCATAAGCAAATTAAGTTAAATTTTGAAAGAAAAAATAGTCGTATGTTTGATCCTAGATACGTTTAAACCATTCTTGTATTTTGCCCTCGATCTTAACCTATTTTCATTTAAAGTTTCATTCAATTCAATTAAATTGTGGTTTAGCAGTTAAAGCGTAGCAGATATTAACCACACGAACGGAACGATTACTAACATTATCTACTATGCTACAACGATCTATTATCATGTCATGTGATTATTTTTATACGTGTAGGTACTCAATAAAGATTACTTAAACCGCCTATCTAGAACGTCATTTGTTAAGTGTAAAAAATATAATATATTGACATTTTAAATGCACCACAACTTTGCAAGCTTCGTAATACTCGTTACAAGTAAAACGTTACACCCTAACAAAACAATAACTGTGAATGCTCATATTAAATCGTCGATAAAAGTCTCTGATTATCTGTACAAAACGTGACACTGACAGAATCCGATCTCAGTGAGATAGTTGCCATATAAAAAAAAGAAGACTACAAAGTTCCGTTACTTGCGAATTATCAATGCAAAAAGCGATATTACCTATCTAAGCGATATTACTATCTATATGCAATATAAACGTATCCATCGCATATTGCATAATATAAACAATGTATTCAAGTCCGTCAGCTCAAACTAAAGACAGACTAAGACTATCGAATGGAATATTTATAGCCCAAACTAAGACTCACCATAAATCCAACTCTACCGATATCTCGAAAATGTTTTGAAAGCCCCTGTTACATTTGTTTTTCTAATTAAACATCTGTCAAGTTCTGTACCATATTTGTATAAATATGGTGCTAGTGGTATGCCTCATAGAAACCATGTAAAGCAACGTCGCGTATCACAACTAGTCAATAACCACTAATGTAAATGAGAAAGCTGAGCTCGAGTTGTTTGTTCCGCTTTCAAACCTTTCAAGATTTAATAATATTCATCTCATGGTCAAGTGTAAACAGAACTTATTTAACACACACTAGCTGACCGGTCTGGCTTTTCTCGGATTAAATAGTCTTTTAATGTCATAAGTTCATCAGCTGTTTAAGTGTGTTGACATACCGACTGATACACACGCAGTTAGTTAATTTTTTTTTTTGTTCTATTTGAATAGTATAAAGAATTGTAAAAAATCTTTAATTAAGATATATACATATATCTATATTATTTCCAAACTATGTATTTTTGAAATATTTAAATATTAAAAATGAAATGCTATTAATGTTTAAAAATTATGCATTTTTTATATTTCTTAGATTGCACATATTTTGATGTTATACTTTTCGACCCCTTTATTCATAATCGATTGTGTAAAGGCTGGTTTTTTTTTTGAATAACAACAAACTCGAAATTCTAAATTAATTTATTTGCAGAAAGAGCCATGCGCTGTATCGCGTCGGCCGTCACGTCTGCCCCCGCCGCCGCCTCACCATCGACTGTCTCTTGTGGTGAGTCACACATTCTATATTCAAAATATTTTCAGCTTACCTACGGGTAGTTGGAAGTTTATACAGCACTGTGAGTGCTGTTTAAGTGGATTTTTTATGGAGGTTTTTATTTGAGTTTTGGATTTCAGGCGAAATAATAATGACAATGATCCAGTGTACTATTACTATTGACATATTTTCCAATAGTCTTGACAGTTTTCGTCGCTTAGTCCTTGCTGCTCTGCGTAGCACCTAAGTCGCACTTTTCTCTGATAATTTAGTTTCTGTATGTTTTTGTTGTAATCTTTTTTTTCTGTTTAGATGAAATTTTTTCGTTAAGTTAATCTTGCGCACTAGATAGTAATTTGTGTATCCATAGAATAGATTTATACACAGAACAATATTTGATGTACATTATTACTGCTGCTCTTGTATTAGTGTATAAGTTGTTTGGAAACCAATAAAATAAAATAAAAATAAAAATAAAATCGTTTACTATAAGGAGGTTTCAATAATTATAATCCGTTTTCATGACAATATAATTTTAATGTGTTAAGTGAAACTAAAATTAAACTGAGAAATTTTGAAAGAATAGAAAAAATTTGATCACGAGGCAGGATTCGGAAATTTTTTCTATTCTTTCAAAATTTCTCATTTATAAAGCATTTCAATGCTATAAAACTAAAAATTAAAATTAAACTGTTGAAATTAAAACGGTCTATTCATTCGCAATTTGATTAAATTCATACCTACAGCAACATTGTTATTTTGTATTTATTCTCCCTGCGGTACTTAAAAATACTTTAATATCATCGTAAAAGTTAAACTTTACACAGGTCCAAAGATTTATCAGCTTTGGTTCAATCGCATTGTTGTGCCATACACATATTATGTTAAATGAAGCGTATGACAAAACGCGCGCTATGTTCAAACAGATCACGTATGTTTTGGTACGAAAATGTGTGAAATTTGTTTGTAAAGATGATGAAATTTGTTATGTAAGGCGACATATCGCGAACGGTTACAATTCGGTAACAATAAGGCTGGTTTTAGAGTCATGTTGCATTGATGAACCTTTATAGCGAACGGTGAAAAATTTCTGAAGATGTTCCAGTAGTTTCTGAGATTAGCGCGTTTAAACAAACGAAGGAAGTTTTCAGCTTTACATTATTCGTACAGATTGTGATTTATTACACGCTTTTGTTGCAGTGTTTAGTTATTTTTTAACAAAACCAAACTGTTGTGGAAACTGCACAATGCAAATTATGTATCTTACTAATCTTATAAAATTGCTTTATACTTGGTTCACGTAAAACATAAAAGCGAAGGAGAACACAGCTAATATTAATGAATATAAAATATTTTTTTTTGATATATAAGTGCTTTGTAAGGTTTTTGTACATACAGTACCACACGTCGTACCAATCAAAGAGATTTGTCAACTCGGCCTCGCTTTTAAAGCGAGTCACGACCGACAATAAATTTTAAGGATCGTCTAGCACAGCTTTAGGCGACGTAAAAACTAATCTCTATACAGATATGCATAGATTATCTTGTGATCTTGAAACATTTATAAGAAAAAAAATGTGCTCGCGAATGGCCGTCAGCCGAGACTTCTTTTTTGCTGATAGATTTTGCTTGCTAATAGTTTGTCCTTTTCTTTCTTAAGTCAAATAGTATGAACGTGAATGAGATGGAGATAGGATTGCTCTAGCCTATGGATAAGTTACGATTACGAATAAACAACGATGTTTATGATACTTTTATAGTACTTTCAAAAGTAGATAAGGCGATATTTACTCATGGTTTAAGTATAAATATGTGGTCGCTAAGCTACAAAGTCCCTTGAAGAATAAGGAAAAAAGTATCTGTTTAGAATATTTTTATTTACTGTTGGTTTCATTACCCATGTGACGTTTCCTCGTATTTCGCGCGGAACGCTTAAAATGTTCAGCCATTGAAAACAATCTGTCCGAGCGTCCGCAATAAAAACTTATACTAGAATTAATAACGGAAAAAACTCATTTGAGAAGTGTTATATAGCGCATAAAAAGTTATAAGCGCGAGACCCATTGGTGGGCGTCTATCTGTGACTCATAGAATGATGTCAAGGACCGCACCAAGGAGAGACCGGCAAAAAAATCTTATTATCCCTTGCTGTTTATGTAAATAGAGTCGGTGTAGTGATGCTAGCCGTAATTTCTACACTTTCAAATGAAACCGAAGATTAGGATCACTATAATACGTATGTGTTTGTGTATTAAACTGATTGTGATGCGATTTCGATTACTTCCCATTCTTAATGTAATAAATGAACGATGCTTTCATTCGTCTTTGCTAAAAAAAGTAGTTTTCGTTTCATTTGGGCCGTAGATGCGTATTGCGAAATTTGAAATTCGTATCTAGCGAAAACCAAATAGACATGTTGATTATATAGAAGGTGTTGGTAACTGGAATAGAGCAATAAGAAAGTTAGCAAGTGTCGTACAGTATTGGTTGTTTGGTGGCTGGCTGGCGGGATGCTGGGAAACCAGCTGAGCCGGCGAGAACGGGTCTCGTGTTATGTAAATAGCGTAAAAGTAGATATGGCAGTTTCTATACGCCGAGTCCTCTCACGTACTGCGACAATATTTGATGGTGGTAAGAATTTAGTAAGAATGTTTGTTGTAGTGACAGATTTTGTGAATGTAGTGTTTCTTAATTACGCCAGCACTCTATCTTACCGATTATTAAATGCGTCCCGCGGTTTCACACGAGTTTCTTCCCAGCCCTTATTGTTTTTATTTATTTCCCAACCCTAATATACCTCTTTCTTCCTCTGTCGGAAGCATATTCAGGTTTGGTTACCGAGTTTTTATATTTAGTCCTTTAATTTACAAACGTAAGTGATCCAACTACGAATAGAATGCGAATTAATAATAATCGAAGTTAAGAAATAAGGTTTGTACTTAAATTTGATGTTTAAAATTACAAATTAAAAAATTAACCATTGAACAAACGAATAGGATTGTCTGTGTAAATCGTTTGTTTTTTTTTAAAGGACTTTTGATACGTAATTGACACATAAAGGTCATTCACCTTGGTTCCTATTCGTAGTTGAAACGAATAATAGAAGAAATATTTTTTTTATCTTCATAACATTACTTGTACGTGTAGATAATTAATGGAAACTAACAAAAACTATAATATATAATAAAATGATATTTGTTTATTTCTACCAGTGAAGTAAGAAATATTTAGACAGTTATTTAATCGAAGTGACGTATTTGACCCTTTGCCGTATGACCCCGCAACCCCATAACCAAACGACGTTGGAACTCAGTAGGAGTGTTCTTTAAATAATCGCTTAATTTGAAGCTATTGTATGTACCTCATTGTAGACTAAATTTTTGGTGGGATTTTATTCTATTATTTACTTTTGCCGCACAGTTTGAATTGGATGCAGGTCCACTTCACGGTCTTGTAGTTAATGACAATCCTACTAGTCTGTCTTTCATTTACGTCGCAACGGAGCGATTTTTACCAGGCTAGAGACAAATGCTGCTTATTATCGCGTTGAAACCACTTATACTAGAAAGAAGACAAACATACACACAAGGTTTTGCATTTATAACATTAGTATAATTAAGGATGAGTAATGCCGTCACGGTTACAAATAAACCCAACCTATTTTTTCTACAATCCCAAAGGTAAATATTTAACTTTAATTAATACTTTCTCCAAGGGACTCGAATGATAGTTTCAAAGCCTCTGTCTGTAATCCTACTATCCTACTTCCTACTATCCTACTTAATATTATAAATGCGAAAGTTTGTAAGGATGTGTGTGTGTATGTTGCTCTTTTACGCAAAAACTACTGAACCGATTGCAATGAAATTTGATACGTAGACAGCTGGACAACTGGAATAACATATATAGGCAAATTTTTATCCCGATATTCCTACGAGATACGGGCTTACGCGGGTGAAACCGCGGGGCGCAGCTAGTTTAAAAATAATTAAAATCTCGTCTCACAGTGATCGTAACCAAACTCCTTCAAAACAGCTTCACTCTTTTCTCGTGCATTTCTTATGTATGTATCTGTGTCCAAAAATAGATCGTAAATAATTTTTATTATATATCTAAGTGTAAAGGGTGCTCAATTTTATTGAATTACAAAGTTTTAAATGGACTTTGTAGCCTTCGTACGCTCTCCAGCTTTAATAGGCAATAGATTTTTAAATAAATGTAAAGCTTTGTTTTGGAAAGGAGGTCATATTAAATGAAAAAATAAAATTTTGAGTTTAATAGACTTTCGCACGCCCCTGAAATATTTTGATTACAATTTCCCATGAACTCCGCAGGTGGGCTCAGGCAGATGCAGTTCCCCCGGCACGGGGCCCCTCTCGCCGGCCGAGGGGCCCCGGTGGCACGCCCACCACGCGCACCCCCTGCACCACGCCCTCCTATCATCTAGCGTCAAACGGGGGAAGGATCTGTAAGTTTTGTTTTTTTTTTTATTGAGGGTACCCTGTCATATTCTTTCATTATCAGTACCATACTTGAGAGACGAAGAGTTATGCCATGTTATGTCAGGAGGATTTACTTAATTATCAATTAATTTCATTCATTCATTGCACTTCTATGTATGGAAAAACAAGCAGATAATAAAAAAAAAAAAATTATAAATATAGTTTAAAATATTGTACAAAAAAACACGCTAAAATGATAGAATTAATTAAATTGTCTCAAATTCAACACAAACATAAATTCATCAATTCATTTTCTATTCAATTCAGTACTTCCAGAGATTAGCGCATTCAAACAAGCAATGTTTACAGCTTTATATCATTAGTATCGATTCAAATATCATCCACGTCCAGTTGAGCTTCAGCAATCGGCCAGAATTCCTTCAGTTTTATTTCCATCGCCTAATGGTTTCCTACGATAAATCGGTAGTGATGTTGGAATGCGCGCGCGCAGCCAACTCGCCTGACTAATCGAACGCATTACGTTTGCATGTCTGCCTCTTTTAGGAGTAAGGATATGTAAGTACATACTTCAAGAATTCTATACGTAATGGATTTTTCTGATCGGTCACCGAAGATACTCTGAGTCCGAGAGGATTGTCACATTAGTAATTTATAAGTTTCTAGTTTTTTGTTTCAAGATTTTATGGGTAGCAAAATATCAGCTGGTCTTCTATGATAAGAGCACGAGACTACTATCATTAAATCTACTTAGATGATAATTGTGTTCAGTTTGTATTGCGCAAGGGGTGTTTTTATCCTTTTTTGTTGTTTACTTAGAAACATTGATACTTACATGATTATTTACAGTCATACGATTTTGCAATCCGCCGTATGCAAACGTCATAGTTTGGTATCACTGAATAGTATAGAGAAAAATCGGTTTTCCTAATACTAATTGTAATATAATGTTTTACAGAGACGGCAGGAGATGGTCGGTGGCCTCATTGCCGTCGTCCGGGTACGGGACCACTCCGGGGAGTTCCAGTCTGTCGGTTGGTTGATATTATCACTACATGGTATAAAGCAAAGTCGCTTCCCGCGTCTGTATGTCAATGTATGCTTAAATCTTAAAACTACGTAACGGATTTTGATGAGGTTTTCCTTTTTTAATAGATAGAGTGATTCAAGATGGTGGTCTATATGTATTATAAAATCTTTTAAACTACTCAGAATTTTACGCGGGCGAAACCGCGGGTAAAAGCTAGTTAAACTCGAACAACAGAATTAATAAAACAATTTTTAGTCACTACATAGTATAGAGTCTAGATATCTAGTATAGAGTCGCTTTCCGACGTCTGTGTTCGTATGCTGAAATCTTTCAAATTACTCTGCAGATTTTAATGGTTTTTGTTTTAATAGACAGAGCGATTAATGAGGAAGGTTTACATGTATAACATGTATATAATAATATTTTTTTTTTATTTTAAATCTACTTGATAGACATTTATTTTCATAAAATATTAATATTACTGTACATACAAGATATTACAATAATATTACAATTTTAAATGGATAATTTGATAGTTAATGCTTTATTAACGACTAACTGTTCGCCCCGGCTTCGCCCGTGGTATATAATATTTAACCTATGTCACTCAGTGAAGTTGCAGCTTTATAACGGTGAAAGTATTTTTGAAATCGGTACAATGGTTCTTGCGTTTTCGTTTCGTTAGAATACTTCTCTATTATTGTACAATACAGAAGTAGGCTCTTTATAATATTAACTAATCTACAACTAGCTGTGACCTGCCGTTCGACCTATAACGTATATAATAATAGAAATAATAAGCCCGCAGGGCACCTTGTGGCGAGGTGACGGGGAGTAGCGCCCCCGCGGTCCTTAGTTCTCCCGGGGGAG
>NC_052129.1:1137339-1146796 GCF_012273895.1 Zerene cesonia | reverse complement strand
TGTCCCCACGTAAGCCTTCCAAAAGACCGGGTGCTTTCCTTCTGGAGGTACCCGAGTATTATGGAGAAATAATAATAAAAAAATATTTATAGACATAAAATAAAGTAAGTAATAGGATGTCTATTAATCCTTTTTATCCTACTAATATTTTAAATGCGAATGTTTTTATGGACGTGTGTGTGTTTACAACTGGAATAACATAAAGGCTTTTTTACTTTTTATATCGATATTCCTACGGGATACGGACTTACGCGGGTGAAACCGCGGGGCGCAGCTAGTCTTATACGACCCACTGGCTACCGAACTAGTTTGGGAACTGTGTTTCGGTTGTCGGTGGCTTCTCCCTAAAAAACAATGTTACATTACATTTTATGTCTACTTAATGAGAAAGAAAAACGAAATAAATTTGTTAGTTGTTGTATAGAATGAGGATAGCCTTTCTCAATAAATGAACTATTCAACACAAACATGATCATTGATTTCGCGCCACTGGTTCCTGAGATTAGCGCATTCAAACAAACTCATTAGGCTTATACGTGCTTCGGCCGACATGTAAAACCAGACAATCGTTCGGTGACTAAACCAATTTGCCCGAATAGTGTATTATGCTTGAAACCAAATTCCGCGTAAAACGGTGAATGGATATCATATCAGATAATGTGACCGCTTATCGGCAATGCATATTGTGAACAAACAATTATAGGTATCTCTGTATGAAGTCATATTTATTACTAGCTGCGCCCCGCGGTTTCACCCGCGAAAGTTCATATCCCATAGGATTATCGGGATAAAAAGTTGCCTATATGTTATTCCAGTTGTCCAGCTGTCTACGTGCCAAATTTCATTGCAATCGATACAGTAGTTTTTGCGTGAAAGAGCAACAAACACACACACATCCTTACAAACTTTCGCATTTATAATATTAGTAGGATTAATTGATTTGTGGAATGTGGCATTTTATTAGATGCGCCGAAAGGTTCTCAATTCGACAATGTTTTTAATGTTTTTTTTTTTACTCGATAACTCCGCGGGTTTTCTATCGATTGACGTGATTGTTGTTGTGTTTTATGGGAAACTAGCTGTTCGCCCCGGCTTCGCTCGTGTTATCTTATATATATATAGCCTCACTCGGAGATCATGTCATCAAAAATATTTTTTCATTTAGAACCAGTGGTTCCTGGGATTAGCGCGTTCAAACAAACAAACAAACATTTTTAATATGCTCCCATTATTTTTAAGCGATTTGGAAAAAAATAAAAAGAGTCAATTCGACTGTATTTTTTGTGTTTGTTGGTTCATAACTTTTTACTGGGTGAACCGATTTAAATTAAGATTCTTTTTTATTTGAAATCTGATGCGTGCCATTGACATATATGGTCTAGTTCTACAGTTCTATTATAATTCGAGGTGGGTCTTTTACTAAAAATAATTATAGAATTTCACCAAAAATCCCCCAGGTACGTAACTTTTTTGTAGAAAATTACTGTGACTCGTGTTACTGTAGTGTACTTTATGTTATTTTTTGTTCGTTTTTATTACATATCTAATTATTAATTTCCTAATAGTACGAGATATAGGTATCTCCTTCCCACTCTATTGTGTACAATCATCCCCATTTCCCTATCTATTGTCACTATTGAGTAAAATTTGTCCATAATTACGCTGAGCCATTTTCAACCTTATGCCCGTAGTCATTGGACAACAATTTGCCTGTGACAAAGATAGATGTAGATGCATACTTTTAACGAAACGTATGATCAAGATGAAGTGTGTTTTATGACTCAGTGTTCTTGAAACATGACATTGTTGAAATATCGCTATATTGTACCGGCTTTTGCCCGCGGCTTCGCGTGCGTTAAATGTGTACTAGTTTAATAGATGTTATACATATGAACCTTCCTCTTGAACCACTCTGTCTATTAAAAAAAAAAAAAAACATCAAAATCCGTTGCGTAGCTTTAAAGATTTAAACATACAAAGGGACATAGGGACAGAGAAAGCGACTTTGTTTTATACTATGTTGTGATTTAGCTGATACATAATATTATGTCATGAAAGCAAAACAAAAATTATCATACATGCTGTTAGCTATGAAACAAGCCATTGTTAAAATGTTGCTTGTGTACTGCTGGTATACTGATTCATATAAAAAGGGAAACAAAAAAAAATCACCCTAATCCTATCATACTATTATATTATAAATTGGTCTAGTAGTTTATGAGATTAACGCGGACAAACATAAACGAACTCTTCGGGCATTATATTATTATGGTATAGAGGGATATCAAGAGTCGTATGACTCCATTGATATTCTCGGTGAAGCTTCTCTAGATTAAATCATTTTTCTGATAAAGTATATGATGCATAGATTTACTAATTACTCCGTTTGAATCATAGATAACGTTACATCAACGTAATTATTTCGATCTTTATTCTATACTAGCTGCGCCCCGCGGTTTCACCCGCGTAAGTCCGTATACCGTAGGAATATCGGAATAAAAAGTTGCCTATATGTTATTCCAGTTGTCCAACTATCAACGTACCAAATTTCATTGCAATCAGTTCAGTAGTTTTTGCGTGAAAGAGCAACAAACACGTGACACATCCTTACAAACATTCGCTTTTATACTATTAGTAGGATAGTTTTATTTTATTATATTAGGGGTTTAATTCATTTTAACAAGTACAATTTATATTTATTATGTTCAATTTTTAGTTTAATAGCATTAAAATGCTTTATAAAGCGGTGTTTACAAAGTGGGATGTCCCTTAGGCATATGAAATTGAAAGGCCGACAAGCGGATGGGTCAGGCGTTGCCACGTTGCCGTGACGCGGGTTCGAATCCCGCCTCGTGATCGACAGATCGATAGAAAATTCTCAGATAAAATACTTATAATTTAAATGATTAAAAAAGGGTGCGTGTGTCGTGCAATTGTTTCAGATATATGGATGTCAAACGGTCATTATATTATGTTGTGATAGGTTGTGTGATGATAACACAGGGTCCGATAAATGCAGTGCAAAGTGCTTTGTTTTCGCCGGGAATGCACTCTAGATAAAATTGGCCGATAGCTGATATACGTGAGGCGCCAGATAGTTGTGATAAGACTTAATCTAGTATAACTCAGTCTTTATGGAGGGGATTGGGAGAGGAAATGTTTTTAATGATATAATATCAATAAGACAAACTGAATCGATTGTTAATTGTTTTAGATTTTGTACGTTATTTTTTTCGAGGTACCTGCTCGAAGGACCAATATCATATATCGACTTTCAATGCTATTATTACATTAATAGTCAACGAACATAAGATTGAAATACTAGTGTTGTCGGTTTTCTTTGCTTGCAAATTTTTATTATAATGAAAATATATATATTTTTTATGTTCACGCTTTCGCTATCCACGTGGCAAATTCTGTTAGTTATCCACTGTTAGTCCACGATTACTTATTACTTCTAATTAAGTAGTATAACAGTAGAGTATCTTTAGTTGTAGTTGTTATATATTTTTTTCACATAGTTATTTACTATAAGTGTTACAATACATGCTTTATGCTTGTTCCAGTCGCAATGTTCGTCGCAAGAGCGTTTGCTCGCCGTGCAGGCGCCGTGCGAGCCGCCGCGCCACTGCCCCCACTGTCACCAACATCAGAACTCGCTCAAGTAAATATATAACCTATATGTATTGCATTTTTTAAGTATTTATACTTAAAAAAATTACTAATTTACAAAAATCACAAGTGTTAATGTTTTTATTAAAAAATAATTCCATTGAAACTCAGGTTTTGTCTAGTTACTACCCATTCTGCTTATGCTTATTTGGTTTTATTGATCCGTTCATATTTATTTGTGCTCCTTGACCAGCTTGCGGTAAAAACTATTTCTATCGCATCAAGTCAATCCAATTGAGTTTTTCTTCGTGTTAAATTTGCCTATCATCTGCTCGTTGTTTTACCGATGTGTAAGTCTGTGTGACTTATTTGGTTGGTTTGTATGTATGTATGTATGTATGTATGCACCCTCGCAGCAGCTCGCAGGGCAGCGGCATGAACTGGGCGTCGCTGTCGGACAGCGGTGGCAGCGGGCCCGCGCCGCGCCCCGCCTCGCCGCCCCACTCGCCCTCCCCCAGGAACATACCGCGCCGCGTGAGGAGCCGCAGTCTTAGGTGAGGCTTTGTTGGGATGCTGTGTTCTTACCGGTTTTCAATTTATTCCAAAATTGGTTTAATATGGTAGAGGTAGCGCGAGTTTTGATGCTATTCTTTTTTTCTGCGTAACTTTTTTTTAAACATTGCATAGTATAAAACAAAGTCACTTTCTCTGTCCCTATGTCGCTATGTATGCTTATATCTTTAAAACTACGCGATGGATTTTATGGGATTGTTTTTTAAAGATAACTATTTACTAAATTACTGCGAATTTAACGCGTGCGAAGCTGCGGGCAAAAGCTAGTATCGAATAGATGAAATGTAAATTTCGGTCTTTGCGAGTCAACTACGGTATGTTGTATTTTTTTGTAAATAATAAACTTCTAATGGTGATTTTGAGCTAACCGAGAAACACGCAAAGATCCAATGCTATTTCTTCTTTATCTACACTTCTGTTTTAGAAAAAGGATATGTTACAAAGATTTGATTATTTGTTTGTATTGAATAGGCTACCAAACTACCAATCGATCCAATTGGAAAAATTCTCTAACCAATAGAAAACCACGTTATCTGTGGAGTGTCATAGGCTACATTTTATTTAATTTTCACCCGGATCTACCCGACACGAGCGGCTAGTTCTTCAGTTAGAGAACCTATCAAGTTATATCATACTTGCTGTTCGCCACGGCTTCGCCCGTGGTACATATATAGCTCATCTCACTCAGTGAAGTTGCAGTTGAACGGCACGACAGAATTCACGCAATCGGTCCAGCGGTTCATGCTCGCGACATATAGAAACATTAAAGTTTTCTCTCCGCAAATGAGTGTAGATTTATATTCAATAAATAAACATGCGTGCGCGCGCGCAGCTCGCCGTCCCGGTCGCCGGGCGGCGGCAGCGCGGGCTCGGACGGGTCGCGCGAGGACGCCGTCACTGCGATGTCGGCTCTCTTCGCCGCGCGCTTCCCAGCCGCGCAGCGCGCCATGAACGACAAGTGAGTGCGCACACACCCACTCGCCCGCTCACTCACTCACTCACTTAGTCACACTCACTCACTGAATAGTAACTACACGCCCACTCAATGGCTCGCTCACTCAAACTGACTACACACTCACTCACACTGAATAGTAACTACACGCCCGCTCAATGGTTCGCTCACTCAAACTGACTACACACTCACACTGAATAGTAACTACACGCCCGCTCAATGGCTCACTCACTCAAACTGACTACACACTCACTCACTCAAACTGACTCATTTTAACTTACTGCACTGTAATTCACTCTCTCACTCACTAAGTCATTTTCACTTGCTGAATGAGGGGATTGTTTAATCAAGTTTATTTAATCCGCTTATTCACTCAAACTTTTGTTTTTCCCCTTTATATTTATACAAAATTACTCAAGATTGTAATGAATTCATTTATATTGTTTTTGGAAAACTACGTTGCTATATCAATAAATATTGAATAATTAGTAAATTGTTGTTTCCTCGTCTTAATTGTAGTATTACTATTTCAATCACATGATTGTCCTACCGAAATTAAAAAAAATCACATAAGTTATTACCGATTCTTCGTTTTAATTGTAATTTCGCCATGCACAGACTGCACGCCCTCATAGACGAGTTGACCGAGCTGGACAAGAAACCCGACCGGCCGCCCATCGAGAGATTCGTGCAAAGACAGGTTATATACATTAGTCTAGACGAGTTTTATAGGTATCAAATAAATGTTTCTCTGTTTGGGACTTTGCGGGCAACTGAGCTGGTGGTTCGCCTGATGGTAAGCGATCACCACCACCCATGAACGTTCGCAGAGCTAGTGCCTTTACGAATACTCTAATTTCACAGCAATCGGTTAAATTTGGTACGTAGACAGCTGGACAACTGGAATAACATATAGGCAACTTTTTATCCCGATATTCCAAGGGGATACGGACTCGCGCGGGTGCAGCTAGTTTATAATATTAGTAGGATAGGATAGTAGGATAACATCTATTAAACTACTGCGAATCGCGTGTAAAACCTAGTAAAGTATAAAATCTACAATTAACTTGATGACTGACTGAAATATCAACAGACAAAGTAAACTACTATGATTAGTAGCAGAATTCATAGATATCCTGATTTTGATAACAACGTGTGGACATCAATGGCTAAGTCGTAGTTTTAATCTCCTTTATGTAAGAAATTTCTTTAATGAGAAGCAAAAAAATTATATACACTAGCTTTCCGACCACGGATTCGCTCCTGTAGGACATCGGAATTTCGGGAAAAAAACTAGCCTATAATCCTTTCTTGGCTTTAACTATCTTTGTGCAAAATTTTATCCAAATCCGTCCGGCAGTTAATTGAAAGGAATAAAAATAAACAGACTTACTTTCGCATTTATAATATTATCTTACACTTTATTTGAGATTGCAAAGATCTCGATGCAACTTCTCATATTTCTTTATTTTAATTATTATTTTTTCCAGGTTCTAGAGATGGCGCGCGATTGCCTCCACAAGTCGGAGTCGAAGCAAGTGACCAGCAGTTACTTCTACGACATGGCTGACAGCTTGGATCGGCTGCTGGCTGAGGTGATGTGGAATGGTTTATCGTTTTAGTTTCAGATCGACTTTTTTAGCAAATGTTACTAGTACTAAATGTTACCTTATTATTTGCTCTTATTTTAAGTATACTGTATTTTAGATACTAACAATATGAGACTATCCATATATTTTAAATAATTTCGAAAGAAGAAACTAAATTTGGAATCTTTAAATAGCTTCGTATTATAAATATTTATTTACAAAAATTTGAATTTCGAATCGAACATGAATTCGAATTTGAATTTGAATTTGGATCGATTACACCAGACACGCGAGAAGTCCCCCGAGGCGGGCGGGCGCGTGGCGCCGCTGGTGACGCGGCTCACGCTCGCGATGGCGCGGCCGGCGCGCCTGCTCGAGTGTCTCGAGTTCGACCCGGAGCGGTTCTATCGGCTGCTGGAGGCGGCTGAGGGACACGCCAGGTGTACGCAGGTGATTACGGCTTCTTTTACTATTAAACTCAAAAGCATTTTCTTTATGTCTTGTGAGCTATTTTTTCTTTTTTTTCACCATTTATTTTTTATGTCTAATAACTATTTATTTACTTCTATGGATGATTACTCACAGTTTTCTCCACTGTAAATAATTTCATAAATTGAACGCGTGCGATGCGCAGCGACCGTGAACCGGATTTATCCGGTAGCGGCGCGTACGTTGGCACGCACACATGCGCGTACGCTTGTAATAGTAACGCGGTCCAGGAAGTTGTGTGAACATTTGTCGCCGCCACTATAATTATACATGTATCTATGTATATCTGATGCGATCATGTAGAAATTTCAATCTCTTAATGAAAGAGATGCATGTAGATCTCTTATGCAACCACAGAACCTCAATTAAAAAATATGTGACTAAAGCCTTTTTACACGCTTTTTATTAACTTCACCTGTATGTTTGTATGTTTGTTTGTATGTTTGTTTGTTTGTAACCGACTTCTTTGGACGCGATTTTGACCCACTTTAAACGGCCAGATTTCGTTCAAACTTTGTAGATTTATTGAGGACAGATGACAATACACTAATTTGATAAAATTATTACATTTTTCAATTTGCAAAATATGATAAAAGCGTGTTTTTTAGTTTTTTTTAACTATTATTATTTAAAAATTTAATCTGCGGGATGTAACCTAAATTATACTACGAACGACGTTTATAATTATATATATTATATAATTGTATATATGTATGTGAAAACTTGTAATTGGCCTCATTATCTTTTTTCACTTATGCTACTATTGTATTTATAGCTGTAAGTTTTCTTTTAAATAAATAAATCTTTGATACTAGATGGGATAATTTGTTATTCGCTTTGGTAATAGGAATTCCTTATTCTTTTTTTATTTGTACAAGGTACCATACACCTAGTAATATGATAAATAGATTCAGATAATTGTGCTTATCCATCCAGGGCATATCCACGGACATACCGCAGTACATAATCCACAAGCTCGGCCTGTCGAAGGACCCGCTGGCCGAGCTGGCCGTGCCCCCGCCGCCGCCGCAGCCGCCGCAGGCCTGCGAGCCGTCCAAGTGAGTGTTTGTGTGTTTGTTTGTGTGCATGTATAGTGGGTGATGTATTGTAACGTTCAGCTAAGTGGAAATGGTATATAAACTAAGAAATAAGAATACGGATGGAGCCATTACGGTGTGTATCAAGGATATTTTTAAAAATTGTGCTCTGCTATTGTGCTCTGGGGTGATAACTTACGAGATAGTTGGGGTTTGTATAGTAAAATCTACCTAGTAATTGTAAAGTCCAGTTGTGACCCTGGCATCTAGTGTAAAACTTAACAGTGTTAATCACAGTAATAATTAAAGCCTCAGTTCGTACAGCATCACATAAAATGTCAAATATAGATCTGGAAGAGAAACGTTTTAATCAATAATTAGCTACAATGTACCTTATGACACATACGAAAAACCTTAATCGCCGCTGTGATGAGTTAGGTTAAGTAAGATAAAAAATATAATATGCATACAACTCCGGTATAATATTGCTTTGTCTGTCCGTCAGGTTGCGTGGGCGCACCTCCCCCCCGGGGTCCTCAGGTGGCACCCCCTCAGAGAACGACTACCAGGTCATCAAGCTGATCTCCAATGGAGCTTACGGAGCCGTGTATCTGGTGAAGCACAAACAGACGAGACAGAGGTAGGCGATATGTGGATGTTGTTTGTTAGGTTTTGCTGATATTTGAAAAAAAAAAAAGATAAATAAAGTGTATTTAAATGAAAAACAAATAATTTAATTAAAAATAAATCATATGCATTAATTTTTTTTGAGCAAATTTTGAAATAGAAAATTAATCGTTAATCAGGCGGGATTCAAACCCGCGTCCCGCGTCGCTGGTAGTGGTATAAATAATGAACTACAATTTAAGTGGATTTATGCACATTTCATTAAATATTTCTTTTCCGCCATGGTTAACAGATACGCAATGAAGAAAATAAGCAAAAACAATTTAATACTGCGCAATCAAGTGGAGCAAGCGTTCGCCGAGAGAGATATATTGAGCTTTGCTGATAACCCGTTTGTGGTAAGAGTTCTGTTAGATTCATATAACACATTATTTAATCGCTTTGTAAAGAAAAAAATACATGTTTTTTGTTTCACCAGTATTTTGGGATGTTATAAATAATGGTGGCTAATACATAACATATTTTTCAGAATTTATATTGATTTCTGAACTTAATTTATTTAGATGTGAGAGTATACA
>NC_052129.1:1133532-1137329 GCF_012273895.1 Zerene cesonia | reverse complement strand
CGAAGCGCCACCTGTGCCTCATCCTGGAGTTCGTGGAGGGCGGCGACTGCGCGACGCTGCTGCGCGCCGGCCCGCTGCCGCCCGACATGGCGCGCCACTACTTCGCCGAGGCGGTGCTCGCCGTCGAGTACCTGCACTCGTACGGCGTGGTGCACCGCGACTTGAAGCCTGACAAGTGCGTGCTGCCACACTACACTACACGCCACCCCACACTACACGACGCGCTACACACTACACACTACACTACATGCTACAATACACGCATCACTACGTGCTGCACTACAAGCTACACCATACACTACACGCTACAATACACGCACCACTACTTGCTACACTACATGCTACAATACACGCACCACTACATGCTACACTACAAGATACACCATACACTACACGCTACACTACACGCTACAATACACGCACCACTACTTGCTACACTAAACGCCACACTTCACGCTGTTTGTGTCTGGTGTCTTAATAAGTGGTTTTTCCTTTTCAGCCTACTCATCACAGCCACTGGCCACATAAAGCTCACTGACTTTGGACTCAGCAAGATGGGTCTCATGTCATGTAAGTGTTATTTCTTTAAATATTTAATGAAATAAAAGCAGAATTATAGAAGAGGCACGAATTGTAAACGATTAACTAAGTAACTATTTTAATTTATGACGTTTCTTTGACGACCATTCAATAGGCATTTTTTTATTATAATTGTTTACGGTAATAAACACATCACGCATTGCCCTGTCCAGTGGCGACGAACCTGTACGAGGAGTACGCCGACCGCGAGGCGCGCCAGTTCTCTGATAAGCAGGTCTGCGGGACGCCCGAGTACATCGCGCCGGAGGTCATACTGCGCCAGGTAATGCGGACCAGCTCTGGCGAGACGGGATGATATCTAGATTATTCTTAATCCTATAATCCTAAAATTGTTGATTCACCAACTCGTTGGTGAGTCCCTGTTTAAACACAGTAATTGGAAGTTCTCTGAATTTGTTTGGTAAAGGCAAAGTATTGAAACAAAGAGAAAGTTGATACTAGTATCCAAACATACTACGACTAGCTGCAATCCGCAGCTTCGCTTGCCTGGTGAAAATAAATTTTCATTGTATACACTTTCATCCACTATTTCAAGTCCTTGGGGATAGGATTCATCAAAATCCTATGTTAGCGGCACTCACACAACAGTGGCTATATCGTACCGGTAGTTTGGGCTGTAAATGTCAAACTTTCAAATATTAAACACTAGCTGCGCCCCGCGGTTTCACCCGCGTAAGTCCGTATCCCATAGGAATATCGGGATAAAAATTGCCCATATGTTATTCCAATTGTCCAGCTGTCTACGTACCCAATTTCATTGCAATCGGTTCAGGAATTTTTGTGTAAAAGAGACACACACATCCTTACAAACTTTCGCATTTATAATATTAGTAGGATTAAGTCTCGGCACATTATATCAGTCAGTCGGTAAACTTTGCATATTATAAGCTTTATATAGGTTTTTCTTTTATTCGGATGTTTTCTAATATGAATGTAATTGGGCAGGGCTACGGCAAGCCGGTGGACTGGTGGTCGATGGGCATCATCTTGTACGAGTTCTTGGTGGGCTGCGTGCCGTTCTTCGGGGACACGCCCGAAGAGCTCTTTGCGCACACTGTTAATGGTGAGTATGGTGGTTGCTAGCCACCCGCCCCGGATCCGCTTGGGTGAACCTTTTTTGGGTGCTTTTTAACAGTTAAACAGGATTCGATTCCAGTTATATGTGATACAGCTAACACGATTTTCTTTTAGATAAATACTAGCTGCACGCCCCGGCTCCGCTCGGGTAGTCATTTATCGTAATTGAAATAATATAAACTATCCTACCTTTTAATCGGATCAAACTGCACATGGCGGGCAAATTTGAATAAAAGCGGTAGAGTAGTTAAGGAGTCCAATCGCGGTTGAACTACGTGACACGTAATTTATATATATCAAGACTAGCTAGCTAATAACTCTTCCCAGCTCCGCCCGGATTGAGATTTTTGTAAAGCTGTAATTATTTTAAAGGTACTGTCCAAGGTATGTTAATACCAACATACCAAACATGATTGAAAGCATGGCGTACCTTTTTATGCTATAGCGCATTCAACATTCGCAGAGGTAGTGCCTCTGCGAATGCGCTACCTGATTTTAAGGGGTAAGGGATAAGGAAAGGATTGATGACTGGAATAGATTTTGAAGGGTGAGGAAAAGGAAATGGGCGTCCGGCTCCCCCACTCACCGTACGATATACAATAGCATGCTAATAATTCACGCCGTTTTTCTATGGGGGTGCAGTACTTCCCCGGTGCGAGCTGGCCCCATTCGTGCCGAAACGTGCTCGACTTCCACATACAACCTCACATTATAAGACGGTTTATATAATCACACACCCGGCCCACAGACGACATAGAGTGGCCGTCGGAAGACGACTTCCCGATCGCGGTGGAGGCGCGCACCATCATCACGGAGCTGCTGGCGCGCAACCCGCGCGACCGCCTCGGCACCGGCGGCACGCATCAAGTTAAGGTGAGCTTTTAAACGGGTTTTAAACACGATGCTTTGCGCTTCTTAGGCAAGGAATAACTGATTCGTTACGTAACGCGTTATTAATTAAGCGTTTAAGAGTTTTGTGGTTTAAATAAGAAAAATTCTCGACAGGAACACATATATTTCTACGGACTAGACTGGAACAATTTACTCCGTCGGAAAGCTGAGTTCATACCGCAGCTGGAGAACGATGAGGATACCAGCTACTTTGATAGTAAGTTTGGTTTTTGTACATAACTGAGGTACCATATACTATATCGTAGTATAGACAAGTAGACGGGCAAATATAAGTGCTCTATCCTATCACTAACAGTCTGACGAGATGGCCATCTCAGCTATTAAAATTGGAAAAAGGTACTATGTCTCTTTGTATATTCTGCATGCACAAGAGATATTTGCTGTAAAAAAGGTTTTTAAAAACACGTTTGTAGTATTTTGGTGTAGTAAACGATGGGCAGGTTATCTGGTTCATTAATTATGTGCTGCGTTGAAGTACAATAAATGACTGGACTTGCAGTCATGCTCAAAATTGGTCCAAAGCAGCAGCAGGCAGAGTGTAAGATCGATACAATAGACTTTGGACGTTACAGCTACGAAATAAGGTGTTAATTACAATGAATGCTGTTCGGATTTTTTTTTTGATGATAATTATTATGACTACTTCTTTATAGTACGTTATTTATATATATTTTACTATGTTTTTCATCCCGTGTTTGCGCTCAGGCCGCTGCGACCGCTACAACCATAGCGAGGTCGAAACGGACGAGACGGCGGAGGGCGAGGGGGAGGGGGCGGCGGGCGCCGCGGGGGGCAAGGGGGAGGCGGCGGCGGGCGAGGAGGCGGGCCTCTTCGCCGCCTTCTCCTCCACCTCGCCGCAGTGGAGGCGGCACTACCACTCGCACGACTCGAGGGTGAGTGGGCAATTTAGTTCATAAGAGGGAGGGGGGGGATGGCTCGTCATTATGTCTGCCGATGCGTAGAACTTAATCATTCGCGTTGTAACTAAATATTATCTTAATTAGTGGTATCATAGCTTCCTGCCTTATGAAGAGATTTCCTTTTATGTGCGAGTGTTTTTATTTGATGAAAATCTGTTTTCTAATTCTGGGAGATAGAGTGATGGGATCTGATCTTTCTTATTTCACAATTCCCTCAATATCCATATTCCATTTTACACATTAACACAAATATAAAATTTTGATTGATAAGTAAATACTACATATATA
>NC_052129.1:1127445-1132532 GCF_012273895.1 Zerene cesonia | reverse complement strand
TGCTTCTATTGATAACTGGCCTCATCGTTTAAAGGACTGTATTGCAGCCAATGGAGACCACTTCGAATAAGCTTTTTAATTTATATTTATCGCTATTGTTGTCGTTCGCAGAGCACGGACAGCTGGCCGGGCACGCCGGACAGCGCGGGCCCGCCCAGCACGCCCACCGCGCCGCCGCCGCACCACCACCCCAAGTGTCCCGTGAGATACTGTTTCTTTTATCGTGTCATTTGTGTTTTTCGGGACATTGCAAAAATTGTCTGTTTTATAAAATTTAAATGGATGCAATAAAAACTTTAGGTGTAAATATCTTTTGAATTTATAGCACTTCATACGGATATGAAACTTTATATAACATTTCTTTATAAACACGGAGGTGTTTAATGTATACTGTAATAAAGACACTTGCAGATGAGGTTTGCCTTACATAGTTCGAAAAGACACGAGATTTATTTATTTTTATAAATTATCAAACTCAAAATATATCTCTATCTTAATCAACCACGCTTTCCCCAGATGGTGTGCGGCACGAATTCCGCGGAGTCGTCTCAAACCGACTCAGACGACGTATCGCCAGCGGCTCGCCGTCGCGCGGCGCTCCGCCCGCTCGCGCACGCGCACACGCACACGCACGTGCACGCACACGCGCACGCACACGCGCACGCGCACTCGCACACACACGCGCACGGGCACGGGCACGCGCACACGCACGTGCACCCGCCATCGACGCTCGCGCAGCCGCCGCAGCAGCTGCACCCGGCGCTGTTGCCCAAACCGTAAGTTTTATTGAGTACAGAATTAAGGATTGTTTGTGTATACACTGTTATATGCCCAATATTTTATGATATGGTCAATCTTTATAACATATTTTGCATTGTGCAGGAACAAATGATAATTGCAAATGCAATACACAACTGATTAATTAACGTACTTCAAACATGGAATAGATAGTCGCAGAACATAAATTTAAATATTCAAAAGACTTGCTATTTCACACTTCTGTGGTAGTCGAGCATGCTTCGGCACGAATTGGGCCAGCTCGCACCGGGGAAGTCCCACACCCCCACAGAAAACCGGCGTGAAATAGTGGCATGCCACTGTGTTTCGTACGGTGAGTGGGGGAGCTGGAGGCCCGTTTCCTTTTCCTCACCCATCCTAATCCATTCCTTCTTTCCAGTCTTTAATCCTTTCCTCTTCTCCATAAAAGCGGGCAGCACATTCGTAGAGGCACTACCTTTGCGAATGTTCATGGGCGGTGGTGATCGCTTACCATCAGGCGAACCATAAGCTCAGTTGCCCGCTATGTCATAAAAAAAAAACGCGAACTCATAAGTTTCGATCATAAATATGTAGTCAGGTATATGTCCTACAGACTTTGCATTATTATAAAAAGAGCCAACATAGACAGTTCACATTGACACTGTATCAACGAGCAACATAATAAGCAATCGTACCCCACAGTTCGGAGAGCAAGAAAGAGAAAGAAGAGAAGTCGCTGGACAGAGTGGACAAGATAGAGCGGGACAGGAGCAAGCCGATCGCGCTGGCGGCGCCGCGCGCCATCCGCCGCTCCGCCAGCACCAGCGGCCTCTCGCTGGTCATACACCCAGGTAGCCGGACGACATTTTTCAGCAGAACATTCTAATTCTCTCGTTCAAATTCAAGATCTCGTTTCTATTTATTTTATATATACTAGACGCTCGACCCGGATATCGAGATTCCTGTTTCATGCCAGGGGAGCATTTAATCGGGATAAAAAGTATCCTATCACCCAAGTCAGGTCATACCCTGTCCTGTACACCAAATTTCATCAAAATCCATTCAGTAGTTCAAACAAACAAACATCCTAAAAAACAAACTTTCATTACACTAGGTTACCACCCGCGGTTTCGCACGCGTTGTGTGTATAATAATACGGAGTGGTGTTTAATAGATGATATTATACATATAAACCTTGCTCTTGAATCACTCTATCCATTAAAAAAATCCCATCAAAATCCGTTGTGAACATTTAATAATAATCTAAGCGTATGCATGCTTTGCTTTATACTATGTAGTGATGCTAATAGTTATATGTGTATATCAGCGGAGGACAGCATAATCAGCCTGGGCGGCGGGTCGCCGTGCGCCGGCAACACGTCGTCGACGAATTCGTCGCGCGACTCGTCGCCGTGTCGCGACCCGCCTTCGCCGTTCGCTATCGCTAATCATTCGTAAGTCTAATTAATATATATAAAAGGTAAACAACTTCAATGTTCGTATCGACCGAATTGGCTCACCCGCTCTTTATAAAGAGTATACGTAAGAAAATTATGTAATCCGTCGTCCTAATCGATTATAAAAATAGATGATGTTTGAGGATTTTTTTTATTTTTTCTGAACAAAAAAAAAAATGCCAAAAAATTTTTAACAAAACGGACAATACGGGGAGTGTTGTGTCATTCTGAGATGACTAATTAGGATTAGGATTGTTGAACTACTTCTGTAACTTAACTTATTAACCATTTTATGACGCTTCCCTTCATACATTATAGTTACAACACATACACAGATTCTACAATGGGCTGTAGTACCATATAAATATAAATCTAATATATAAAATTCTCGTATCGCAATGTTAACTCCCTTACACCTCCGAACAGGCTGGACCGATTTTTTTGAAGTTTTGTGTGCAAATCGGGTAGTTCTGAGAATCGGTCAACATCTACTATTTTTCATACCCCCAAAAATCATAAGAGTTAGGCAGAACAGCGTTTGCCAGCTAGTTTTCTATAGACATAAGTGGTCGACATCCAAAAAGTGTATGTCTTTGCTCCATCCCAGGTTGATCCAATCGTCCAAACCGCCGATAGTGGTGCGGCGCGGGCCGCGCGGCTTCGGCTTCACCATACACACCGTGCGGGTGTACTACGGCGACACGGATTACTACACCATGCACCACTTGGTCTCGGTGAGTGATATGTTGTATGGGGTGTCATCATCAACCATCATCATCAGCGCATATATGTTCCCACTGCTGGGACACAGGCCTCCTATGAGGGTTCAGAACACGTAATGGGTATATTTTATTTAAATAAGTTGCTTTATTAAGTATATTATTTAATAATAAGAAGGCTGACAATAAATGTTGTTGGTTGTTTTTTTATACGCAAATTGAAACATTACTTTAAAACAACAGTGTGTTCACGATTCATTTGTTTGTACAAAATCTATTTCAACTGTACTCTAGGAAAAATGTTTCTTATTTATTTTCAACCGACTTCAAAAATAAAGATAAGTGTTTACAATTACAGGGTATTTTTTTGTGCTCGTTACCACAGAAGTATCGATAGTGTGAACTGATTTTGATGATTCTTTTTATAATTGAAATATGGTATCTTCCGTGTGGTCCAATTGATTTTTTTATAGTTTTAACAATTTCAAGCGGTTTAGTTTAGTGTTATAATGTAATAAGTTATAATTTGTGTGTGATATTCAGGCGGTCAGCGAGCAGGGAGCGGCGTGGGCGGCGGGCCTGCGAGCCGGCGACCTTATAACTCAGCTCAACGGCGAGTCCGTGCAAGGCTTGCTGCATACACAGGTAACAATTCTGTCAATTATATAAATAACGTCTATTTCATCGCCATCGGTTATTTTCCTTTAATATGTCCATTTCTATTATATGTTTATTTTTTAAAGTAAATCGAAATTGTAGTTGCTAGGTACTAGCTAGGCAGCTTTACAGGGAAAAATAAATAATGCACTTACGTTAATTTTGTTTTGATAAACTTACTTCAACAAATTATATTGCCTTTTTAGGACAACATCTTTCGAGTTTATAATACCTGTGTTTAAATTTAATCCTTATTTCTAAGGTGTTAAGGTTGCTGTTGGCGGCTCCGCATGCTACGCTCCGCGCTACGCCCCTCGATCAAACTACGATACAGGTACGCATATTTTCTATTACTCACGCCGTTTTAGACTCCATGTTCGAAGCTTATTTCAGAACTTAAATATTCGTAATAAAAGAAATATATTAAAGCTGTAATTGACATTTCTATTCCTTTGAGTCTTTATTTGTATATATAGAAAATGGTTTATAGGTTTTTAAATCGTAACAGATATCAAAAACACTAATTATAGGTTTAAGCATATGTCTCAAAAAACGCGGCGTTTTCCAGGCGGGTGGACGCCGTCGTTCGGGCGGTCGGCGCGCGTCTGCGCCGCCGCGCCCGCGGCCGAGACGCCGCTGCTCGCTGTTTAGGCGCATTTCTACTAAACGGGCTTCGCAGGAGATGCATCAGGTATAGTTGGATTAAATTATTTATACATAAATAAGTATATATATGCATCTAAAGTACAATTAAAAAAACTCTTCCATATATATATAGAAAACATCATTTGGACACTTAACAATTACAGTGATTTATTTACCGCTTTAATATGTATTTGATAAAAGTTGTATGAAAAATTATTCAGAATTAATATAAAATTACTGAGCTAGAATCGAGTTGACGGTAAGTTTGAATTGTAAAAAGATTGATATTTCATTGCAAGTCCATCCAGGGTTGCAATTACAGTAGATTGGGTACGCGCAACAGACATGGTGGAGTTACCTATAAAGATTATTAATTAATAAGTGTAATGAATAAATTCGCATTAAGTATAATAACTATAATTGCTTTGTCCAGATGGTGTCAGGGGGCAGCAGCGAGAGCTCCTCCCCCGCACCCGCCGCCGTGCCCGCGCTCACTGACGCGCCGCTGCACAGCGCGCCCACCACGCACTATCAGCGGTTAGTGTGCCGAGAGAGAGAGAATGGGAGATGGGTAGAGAGGGTAGATAGAGAGGGTGATGGATAAAGAAATATATAGATAGAGAGGGAAGGAGAAACAGAGGGCGGGGGAGAAAAATATAAAAGTAGAGCTAGATATAGAGAGGGAAAAAGAGCGAAGTGGATAGAGTGAGAGAGAGATGTACACCATATTGTGACGTATGTCCAGTTGCCATCGATCTGTAATAGTATATTGTGTGTCCGCAGGCCGTCGTCGCTGCACGGGCTGAAGCACAAGCTGGGCGCGGTGGCGGCGGGCGCGGGCGGCGCGTGC
>NC_052129.1:1115455-1127303 GCF_012273895.1 Zerene cesonia | reverse complement strand
CTCGTGAGCTTCACGGATGTGACGTGTGCTGGAACACTTGGTGTCAAAAATCGGGTTGTCTGTGAGGTCGATAACGATGTAATGAATCCTATAAAAAGAATTATATTGTATTTGATGAGAAATGTAAGGAAACGTTTTTGATGAAGAAAAAAAAGTGTCCTGTATTCATCCAGGGAATGAATTGAACATGAAAGTTTTGACCAAACCGAAGTAAATGGTGTTAGAAAAAAGTTAAATTCATTGCTCATTTTCAATGTCTCGTCTGTTGAAGCATCTGTGACTAACATACACAGACCATACAATATAATTAATGGTTACTTCTAGCAAAACGATCATCTTATGATATAGCTATCGCAAATCAATTAACCTAAAATTTATTTAGGCCGTTTAAAAATAAATGCCATGCAAATCTGATAAAATACGTATTTTTATCCTTAACTGGTTTTCCTCTCGGTTCGACGCCCGCGTGGTCCAGGGTTAATATATACAAAAACTTAATACAAAGGGGTATATAAAGAGCTTAATATATGCAAATTGTATACTCAAAACTTCGTCGAGAACATCAATATCTATTCGGGTATACAGAATGACAATCAGGGCTGTCCAATTTCGTATTAACTTGTTTCATTAATTAACACTAGATGGCGCTGCTCGTGTTTGAGTCGCACTAACGAGATGGTCTTATCATTAAATATAAAAGATGACAGTTAAAACGACAATGATAATTATGTAAACATAAATAAACAATTAATATTAGTGTAGAGTGTTTTAGTGAATCCCACGAAACTTCAAATTTGTTCAAGTAGATTTGAGTTTATGGCGAACAGACAGAGAGACCGATAGACGCGGCGGAGGATTTTGTTCTATCTTATGTGATGTATTAATTTGCGATAGTTATCATAAATTCAACTGTCATGTGGTACCATTATATGTGTCTGTGAAACGTTGAGGGTATGAAATGAATGTATGTGTCCATTGTATTGTTTGTATTATTGTCTTATTTGGCGATGGTTGGTGGACAGTGGTAGTGGTTGAACACCTTTCTTGAAATAGATTTACATTTTTTTTAATTTATCTGAAAAATATAATTAAAATCCTTATATTTTGAATCTTTGTTAAATGATTTTAATCGTTAAAATCGTTAGAATTAGCATTATTATCTTATACCCGGTGTTGTTATAAATGCACTCCCTCCTCGTAAATAAATGGTGACCATAGTTACTCAAATCCCCTACCAATATTGTCAACTAAAACCTCCACCACTGTGGGCCAATCGCGAGCCGACACGCGCCACACGTGCACCCTAACTGACCAATCCCGTCGCGTTGCGAAGCCGCGGCTGCGAGGCGCGCAGCCCGTCCCCGCTGGCGGCGCGCGAGTGCCGCCGCGCCTGGCCGCGCCGCGACCCCGCCTCGCCGCTGCTCAGGCGCGCTCTGTCGCCCGACAGGTGAACTTACTGCACACGCACACGCAGACACACACACACGCAGACACGCACACGCAGGCACGCACACGCACACACAGACACGCACACGCAGGCACGTACACGCATCCACGCACACGCAGATACGCACACACGCACACACGCACACGTAAACTCTCATACACATATACGTACATACATAATACAATATGACCAGATTATCATACTACTAGACTACCACAAATGACTTACACAAACACCAAACTATCACTAGATGTATTTATAATTTTGTTGCTATCACTAAGTGTAGTTACCCAATCTCATCACACTACAACAATACACACATAAATCACATGTTAATGACACTTCTTTCATCATTGATACGGCAATATTATCATTTTATGTTTCACTATTTTGCACTGTATACCAACTTTATGTTTCTGTTTTTGTAATAGTTTAGTCTCATACTCATTATACATGTCGTGCACTGAATGTGGTTTCCTTACATACATTTGTCGTAAATCATTTTTTCACTATTTAGATCTTTCAAATTCTCAAAATGTTTCTGTAATATATTACTGATTTTAACTGTGTACGTTCAGAAGTTTTAGATGTGTTATACTTTGTGAACGCATATTAATCTCACTGGAAAAGCTGTGTTTTATCTTGATATAAATTCGACAATTATTATATTAAGTGTGACCAATCAGAAAGTCGTAGATAGCACTCTCTAGAAATATACTAATTTCAATCAAAGTATGGCTTATTTTTAGCGCACTGGTTTAGATTACTGTGTGTTAGTACCGTGATTTATCAGTAGCAGTTCTAATATGATTGATTTAAATTTTCGGTCTCTACAAATTTTTCCGGTCTCTCTGTAGACTGCACCCCCGTTCAGCGGAAGCGAAGTGCTCCATTTCCCCTCTCTGTTGCGGGGGCGTGAGCACGGTGACCGGGGGTACGGTGGGGGGGACCCGCCGCGGGGGGACGTGGCGAGCCCCCGCGCCGGCGCCGCCCACCCCGCCGCCCGCGGACAAGGGGGACGAGCCGCTGCTACCGCGTATAGCTGAAGAGAAGGACTCGCCCACTCACCATGCGGCTCGGTTGCCCACCAGGTGAGTTTGGGAGCTGCCAGGTTTCGTGTTTGATATGATTAGATCCTGTTTGTCTTTAATAAATTGTGATATGAGGTAAACAACAACTGACTAATAAGTCAGTTGTGTAAAAGTGTGAGATAAAAATAATAAATTACGATAATCAGACTGGGGTAGATACTATGTAAGTTCCTAACGATTAATGGTTTCGGATATTCAGAAATCATTAGAAATTTACAAAACGAAAGACATGTTTCTAAATTCTATAGGTAAAAAAAAATAATTTACTTAATTATACATTCACTACAATTTCATACAAAGCAACTGTTTAACTAACTTAAAAAAAAAACATATAGTAATGAACTCAGAACATTGTACAGAACGCCAATAAAGCAATGCACGCCGAGCATCTTCACGTCGTCCCCCAAGGCGAGCGTGGACAAGCCGACGTTCGACGCTAACGCTTCGTTCGCTTCGCTCTCGTTGTCCGACGAGTCGTTTGTCGACACCAGCGTGGATGTGTCCAATTTGGACACTTCGCGAGAGATGCCAGGTGAGAAGATACAGTCTGCTTTTATTTTTGTGTATGGTGTATACCTGACCTGATTATGTATAGAAATGTCTTTGAAGTTACCCAAAGGTAGTTTAGTGTAAATTTTTTATATTGAACGGTAGATAGTAAAAGCTATGTGTATTGATGGGTGTAGGTTATAGCGCAGCAGCGCAAAATTACACTGTTTTATGTTAAATTATTTCAAATAAATTTTCTTCTTTAATTTCAGTTACAGACAACAGCCGATCAAGTGCAGATACAAGCATTCCATCCTCAGAAATAAGCAAAAAGCTCACCACGACCCAAGAGTCGTCCTCAGTGCCAGAGATTCAAGTGAAGACACGGAAGAAGTCCGATTCGAGTCTAAAGGACGAAGATTTCAAAGCGAAAGAGAAATCTAAATCGAAACAGGAGAAACAAGAGAAATCTGAACTTAAAAAACAAGACTCGATGAAGAAGAGCGAAAAGTCGGAGTCGAAAGAACTGAAAAAGCAAGACTCCATCAAAAAGATAGAGAAGGTCGATGTGAAACCTGATAAGGCGCAGGAGTTGTCCAAGTCCGATGAAAAGAAGATTGAGAAAATGGAGAGGAGCGGGTCTGTGAAGCGAGTGGAGACGAAGCAAGAGAAACAAGAGAGAGAGAAAGAGATGAAGGAGGCGAAGAAACAAGAGAAGCAGGAGAAAGCGGATAAGAAACAAGAGAAGATGGAAGCGAAGCGGTCAGAGTCGATGAAAAAGGACACACTGAAGAAACAGGAGTCGGTGGAGACTATTAAGGTGATTTTACTGAACAAAACCCGCATTTTTTAAAGATAATTTGATTTTTTAATATGTAGTTCAAATGTACAACTTACTGAAATCTTTAATTGAATATTTTGTATTTGAGGTAGTGTTAGCACTAATAATTTCGGAATCTACATTTGTATTCTGTATCTAGTTATTTTAGTAATATAACACATATAGTGTACTAGATAATTTAGATTTACCGGACATTTTATTCACAACTTATCAAGTTCCGAATAAAACGGATTTAAACCCCGTTCTATTGATCCCAGTCGCCGGACGCGGAGGCGAGCGAGGGCCGCGGCAAGGGCGGGGGCGGGGGCGGGGGCGGCGGCGGCGTGGTCAGCAAGCTGCTCGGCGTCATGGGCCGCAAGCGGGACGACGACGAGCACCGCAGCCGCCGCGCCGACAAGCACGCCAAGAAGAAGGTAACCCGCTGTTTGTGTGTATGTTTATGTTGTGACCGTCTCGATAGGTACTCGTGTATCTCGCCGAAAAGCTGTCGGACAAATTGTGATTTGCTTGCAACTTAACGTACACTACGTTCAACGTACGTTCGTGAGACAATATGATCATAATCGTATATCTATACTAATATTATAAAGCTGAAGAGTTTTTTTTATTTGTTTGTTCGAACGCACTAATATCAGGAACTACCGGTCGGATTTGAAAAATTCTTTCATTGTTAGATAGCCTATTTATTGAGGAAGGCTATAGGCTATATATGTACCACGAGCGAAGCCGGGCCAGACCGCTAGTGTGAATATAAGACCAATATGTTAGTAAGATAGAAGAAGAGAAGATAAGAAAAAAGTTTGTTTTTGCAAATGTCCGTCAGGGTAAGGTCGGTAGCAGACTTAACATCAGATGGTCCCCTGCAGTCTACACCTTTCCTTATTCGATACAAATTTTGTAAAAATGTTATTTTTTAATAAAATTACCGTGAGTGTAGTGTGGGTGATGTGCTATAAAAATTTTAAGATTTTGCTTGTATACGATATTATTTTTATAACATAATCATGTCTTCTTCCAGAACACTTCCGCGCCCCAATTTCAAATGCCGATACCAAAGGCCTCCGACGTATCTTCGAGCGATAAAAGCGCTGAAAAGGAAATCGACGACAAAAAGGCGAAAAAGGGACGAGGCAGGGCCTCCAGCTCATCCTCTGGCGAAAAGTGAGACAGATATATATTTGTCGATGTCACACCACAAAACTTTTTGGAAATATATTTGAATTTTGAGCGCGGTGTTTAAAGTTGGAATTTGTATGTTTTTTTTGTTTTTTGCGTGTGGGAATTTTAATGTTTGAATATGGAAAAGGTTGTTCGATGTTTTTTTTTTTAATAATGTGTCTTCTAGGATTCATGCAGTAAAGTACATTTTTAAATAATAAAAAAAAGTCATTTCTATATTTTGTATTCTTGTAACAGTTTTTATATGCAAACTACATATTGCTATTTCTTAAAAACTGTAGATGTAACCTTTCAAGCTACGATTAGGAACAATGAATACTGTAACGCATTATTGCCGCCATTTTTAGACAGTAGTTTAAATTAAATAGAGTGATTACGATACAGATACTGGTTCGTTCTAATTTTTCTATTTAGTAATAATGTGGAATGAATTTGAGACCTGTGTTTATCACGATGGGATTTATAATGGTTCGTGTAAAGAATTTTGTAATAAACGCTTTGCTAATTCATTGTTTGGATGTATTTTAATATATATGATTCATGTCTTAAAGATTTCATATTAGCACTGAATGAATGTATATGAATATAATGAATAAAATTTCATAACACTTTCATATAAAATAGCTTTTTTCGAAATTCTTGAGTGTTGTACTCTAACGTAACATTAAAAAAATGTAAGCTTTACCTAGACTATGTATTTTGTAACGCATTGTAAAGTGAATAAGATATACATATTAGAGTGAGACGGCACGCTCTTCAGGCGAGTAGGAACTTAAAAAAAAACGTACTTTTTTTCAGTATTACAATGTTGAGGCATATAGATTTAATATAAATATCACACTTTTTTAAAGTTGTAATTTTTTTTGTGAAAAATTTTTAATCTCTTCGTACGAGTACTTCGTGTTTAGGGTAGATGTTTGATTTAGATATAGATTTACTAATTGTGATAGTATTTTTAATAGGTTTTTTTTGTTAGTTTTTTTCTTTGATTTTCGTTAAATTTCATTTCTTTATAGTAATCAATAAACGCAAATAATAAACTAAACTGTATTCCGTAGATATAGTGTTTCGTAATTTCATACGTAAACAGTATATAAATGTATGTGCTTCATTTTAGCTTCCGTTTTATTCTTTATTTTAACTTGCAATTTCATTTCCCGCTATAAGTGCCATAACTTTGTTAACTATTCTGCTTTCTGTATCAATAAGTGATTTTAAATATTAAATATGTACCAGTAAAATTCGTAAATTTATTATTTTCGCGATAAGACGTTTTTTTGTCTTCCAATTTGTTTTTTTATTGCTGTTGCATTATTTTATCCGAAATGTTATTATGAAACGAATTGTATCTGGGAATGAATTCTGTTTTAATTATTATCGAACGGCTGTAGACATTCCACGTGAATTTTAATTCTCAATAATATTTGGCTCATTGTTTTGTTGAATGTTCACGAAATACTCATTAGTTGTTAAAATTTTCTTGCTACGTATAATGGTGATACAGGGTTAACATATAACTACCCTATTTTATATATTGTTTAAGCTTAAATTGTTATTTTAAAATTACGAACGCCTGATATTGTTTTTGGGACCATAATTTGAAATTATGTATATTGTAAAGTTGAATATAATTTTGTATGATAATTTAATTCACATTCAAACGTTTTGATCACAATTAAAATGTTCGATATTAATGTTATTTCAGTGTAGCGTGTAATTTTATCGGAGCATGTGTAAGCTAATAATGTAGAATTGTCATATCTTCATCTGTTGTGTCCTGCCATGAATAATGCTTAATTTAAATTTATTTAGTGTAATGTTCAATGTGATTTATATATAACAGTCTATAGTGAATGAGGAGATATTTTCTTTAGATACGTGTAAGAATTGATACAAATAAAGTCATGAATTAACTGTTCTTAAATTTTGTTTTATTTTAACATAACCACGTGATTTACTTTGTTAATTTAATTTGTTAGTTAATGCCATGAATTCAATTAAATAATCAAATATTAAAGTATAAGCTTAATTTATTCAGATGTATAATTTACGTTTAATAAGCGTTATTAGAAACTTTAAATAATAACATTTACTTTTTACCTGTCTCGTAATAACTTTTGATACAATAAGTAATTATATAACTAATTATTTCCACTCTGTTGGCTGTGTTGACGGCTTTTTGAGAGGTGCATAGCATTTACTCACTTTATTATAACCTGACATGATAATCATGCTAGATTGTACAAAATATAAGATTTAATGATCCTGTATAGTATTTTCCCGGCTCTCGTGACTGAGCGAGATATAAATATAATCTGTACATATGTGAGAGTTAAAGGGAAATTAAAATACTTAGTTTGGTGTATAATCTGTTCATCCTATTGACATGTTATTGGTTGGAAATATTTTCAATCTTCAATTCTGTCTACAACTGTAAATCAATCAAATACCGATCAGTGAAAACGAACCCGATATGTTGTTCTTTCTGTTTGCGGTGCGATAATAAAAAAATATTATAAATACCTACTTGTAAAGGGTGTATAATAAAAAACATTTTATATTTTAAAATTTTATTGAGGTGTCCATTTTGATGTATAATAACAACAAAAATCAAACGCTTAAATCCGTAGCAAAGCTATTTCTTCAAAATTCTATGGAGTAAATAGTAACATACGAACAATAGGGCAGGTTGAAAAAAATTTTGTGCGCAAAAAAACAATATGCTTAGTATCAGATTTAAATATGACATTTAATTGAAACAAAGGTTCAGTAACAATATAACATTGAAATATTGAATGACAATAATCGTAACACGAAATAGTTTAACAAACTCCTTATACAATTGAATATATTATGTAATAAAAGGAAAATAAAGGGTACCTACATTTCTTAACACAGCAATTAGATACAATTACATCAAAGTTGCAGTTATTAGGTAAGAAGAATTTAATTGGTAAAATTATTGAAAATTAAAAGCAAATATTCGTCCATTTATATTATACAATAGAAAAAATAACAGGCACCTAAACATTGTATATATCTACTGGAAAATTCTTAAATCAATTCTAACTTTACCCTGTTTCTACGGAATCCCATAAATGATTAATTAACACACTCGATAAACAAATAAGTACACTGTAATTGATACTGTAATCCTACAGTTGAATGAGTTTACGCGTAAATTGTGTTAAAAATCAGATCGGCCGAAACATTTTTCCCTCACCCGTTTAATGAGATTTTTATCAGGAGTTAGTTTCCAATCCGGCCGTTTAAAATCCGTCTCCTCGAGATCTGATTGAGATTCGAATATGTCACCGGATAAATGTTTTGGTTTATCCAATTTCCTTTTCAAATAAACGTCTCTCTTATCTTCCTCCTTATTGATATTTTCTAATCGTATCCGCGGAGTTTTCCATTTCGGTTCATTCGACTGATTTACGAGAACGTTTGGCGGCGAAAAGTATGAGAACAATGGACTCGACTGTTTATTCTCCTTTCTGTCCTCATTGTTGGACATTTCGAGAAAGGAAAATGTATAATCTGCGTCGATTACTTGCTCCCTCACGTAAGAGGTGACGTGACGGTTTATCGAGCGATTTACACTGTTGATATTATGTCGTGATTCATTTTCTTGTTTTTCATATAAATTTTGATATTTTTTAACATCCATAATAAAATCGTAAAATCTGTCAACGTTGTTTGCACATTTATAGCAAATTGTATTCAAGTAATCAGTTTCTTCGATAACAATTTTTAAACACACCAATATTTTATCAATCATATTGCTTCTTTTACTGTAATTACTGAATAGAGATATATTAAATTCCGAAACGGATAAGCAAATCCGACAAGACTGAGGAGATAATTCCATAATTTAAGGCTTAAGCTTTAATATGTTTGTTGAATACTTTATTAAAATACTGCTAATTGCTAAATTAAAGATAATGCCATCAATATTCCCGCCAATTTAATGCTTCCACAGATCATAGATTACATAGACGAAGACTAATGTAGATTATTATAAAATATATGCTTTTCTCATAGTTTTGATACAAAGCTGTAGAAATAATTCTTTGACAAAATATATTATTTTGGTATTATTTTGCAAAAAATACTACTTTGGACGGCTAGCAAATGCATTTAGAAAGTATACATAGCCCATGTTAGTTCTTTTTGTCAAAAATGAACGAATCTGTATAACTACATTATCGGAAGTAATAAAATAGATTTACATATAAAATATTAAATCATTATGAATTTATTTAATTCATTATTATTCTGAGTTTTACCAGTTGAAATGTTCAATTTAAATTTATTATTGCAATTTATGTAACAATTTTCCACAAATTTTGTTTTATGTTGTCCACTTATCTTGACACGAACGATGTTGCCATGATATTCTATATTTCCGCTTACCAAAAGTGTGTATTTTCTTCATTATAGGATGAGAAATTATTTTCATTACTTTAATAAAAAAAAAAAAAACAACAAAAAATTTCCTATGGACGGAAAGGTTGTTATAAAAAAGTAAAATGTAACATTGTTTATTTGTTGCCAGTAGTGAAGCAGTAGGAAAGCAATTTTGACAAAAGTAAAAACCATGTGACACCTTAATCCCTTTTAAATTTTCGACACTTATTTCCGTAGTAGTAGTAATTTTTATTACGTTTAACATTTAAATAAAGTACTTAATTATGTAGGTACAAAATAACAATTAAAGATGAAAACAATTGAAATGGGAACTTATTGTTATTATATTAATATTTATTATTAAATGCTATAGGGGTCCAACCGTATTGTTGTCCTGCTTAGAGTCAATACTCAATACATGCGATAATTTCATAAATCACACTATAATTCTACTTCGACCAGATCATATCTACTATCACAAGCCACCACACTCCTATTTTATAGACAGTGATCGTTATTATACAATAAATAATAAATATATTATTAATCGTCGTTACCGAAGCGAAGCTATCAAATACATAAATCCTACGTTTATTTGCAAATCGCGATTTTATAACCATAGGATAATTAGCCCATTATTGTATTAAATGCGATGTTGTGTGACCTCACCCTATCGAACATACATGCTGTCTCATTCACCATTCTTCGAATCGAGTTACCGCGAAAGAAACAGAATGTTTATTCGAAAATTGACATTTCCCAAGCGAATGTCATAATGAACGAAAATGGCTGAACTGTCAGATTAAACGTCATCTTCCTTTTTGCCCCAGAACTTGTCAAATCTAGACCGGGCTCTGTCGAGCACTTCGGCGGCTGTCAGGCCTCCGGAGCCAGCGTTGTCGTTCACTAGTGTTGTGTCGACGACTCCGGGCGCGACTTGGGTGGCCTCGGTCGACTTCTTAATCACTTCCTTTTCCTTAATCGTTTCCTTCACTGGAGTTTCGGGAGTTAGCTGGTTGCTGTTCACTCCATTAATGCCGTTCACTTTGTTCAAATCGAGAGCTTTGGTCTCATCAATGGGAGTGAGACTAGTGGGCGTTGTCGGTGTTTTGTCGACGCGTTTGCTCAGACTTGTCGGCGATTCACTTTTTTTCAGCGAACGTATTGGCGACATTTGCTGGTGATGGATTGGGGCGATTTCTGAAACATTTTGTTGCGACTTATAGAGATGCTTGTAGCACATGGAAGCTTCAAACATTATTATAAAAAGTGAATATTTGAAACTCCCATTATGAAACATCGACAAGCACACATAATATTCACCTAGTCGTATCTCTAGCAAAGGTTAGTTATATCGCTAATATGTTACTTTCTCTTTTTAATCTATTTACAATGTGTTTATATAGTACTTACTTTAAGCTTTAATTTTAAACTATGAAATTCATCATCTAAGTCGTTGCTATTTGCTACTTGTAAACGGTAGGTATAATTTATAGTGATAAATATTCAGAAAAATATAACATTGTTATTTCATGCTATAATATAAAAATATACCGCCAGGCGCCACCAACATCGTTAAAGACATACTATTTACCTTCTACATACGTCGTTTAAACGTATTCCTACTGATTTTACAAAAGCCAATAAGTTTTTTATTCACATCTTATTCTATACAATTTTGGCAATTTCGCAGAATATGCCGTTGGCGTTGGCACTCGATTCGTTTCATGCTCATAAAGAGAATGTGTTAAAACCCACTTGGGAGAGCTATTACTGTCGAGGGTCATGCAACGGTTAATGAAGTTGGAAATAGCGATGTCTAATTCAATCTAACCTAAAAGTTTATCAAAAACATTAAAGGGCTGTAACAGTTAGGGCGGTTAGACGTCAGCACGACGGGAGCAGGCAACATGCATGTCATGGGATGAGATGGCAGAAAGGGACAGAAGTGCCAAACGTGAACGTGTACGCAAACATCGAAACAGACACACACACACAAATGTATACATACGTGGTCGACGTCTCATCGGAGTACGGTCAAAAAATAAAAGCATCTCAGTTATTGGATTAACACAATTTAATCATGAACTATTCAATAGATATAATATAAAACAGGTTATAAATTAATTCTGGTGTCATCGTGTGTCGTGCTCATGTGGCAGTGAGCTCTATTACTTAGAGTGTAGAGATCAGTGTCACAAGTCTGTTACACTCATTAAAACGTGGTGGATGGGCTAGGCTCTAGGCGGTGGCGGTCGTCGTACCTGCCGGCTTCGCTGCGCCGTCTTCGGCCACCGACCCACCCTTAAACTCTGAGCTAGGGCGCTTAACGCTCTCATCTGAAATATGGTGAGTGGTTGTATGCTCGATGATGGATCAACTCTACTATGT
>NC_052129.1:1108643-1114455 GCF_012273895.1 Zerene cesonia | reverse complement strand
TGATCAAATTTTTTCTATTCTTTCAAAATTTCTAATTTATAAAGCATTTCAATGCTATAAAACTAAAAATTAAATACTAAAGTTCTTAGTTATAAAACACGATAGTCGATGAGATAATGAAATAATATTTGTACTATCTGTTTTAGTGTTGCTATAGTTATTATTATTAAATTATTTGTTTATGTGGTGCAACATTTTGTGTGGACATGAATAACAAATAAAGTATGATAGTCAAACATAATCACAAAATGTAAATGAGAACTAAACGAATGAACAAATTTTAATGAGTGTTTTAATTAAATTTTTTCACAGTTTGTTCCTTTTTCAAAATGCACATGATTTTATAGTGTATTGGTGTCAGTGTTGCAAGCCTCTATGTCTTTACGTGGGGTTGCTATACACACGTCAAACTTATGCCGGTATGATGTTACCATGTATGTCTAACTCAACATGGAGTGGATATGACAGTGTGATGGCTTTCCGCATTAAAAATTTATCACCCAATCGATGAAAGCTAAAATATCGATAACTATCTAATATTCATTATTTGTCAATATCGTAATACAAAAAAGGGTGACGAATTTTTCGAACAACTCCCTCAATTCAAGTGTTATCAATAGAATAAGACTTAAAATTTAAATGCCGTCTATCTACTAAGAGTGTCTTTTTCATGGAGTTCCACCGTCCAACGGGCCACCGATATTTAATTAAGTGAAAGTGCTTTACATATCTCATAGTGTTTGTGCATCCTTCACCGTGAATAAGACGCTCTCGAAGCCACATACATTACAGTTCCAACGTATCCCGAGTGTTACCTACCATAGAGATCGCATTACAAAATTTCAAATTCAAATTTCGAACAATAGAATCCGACTAACTCAGTTTGAATGTGACAGTCAGCTTGCTGAAAAGGGACTCACCGCTTTTGACGTTCTGCGTGACGGTGAACGTCTTGCCGGTGTCGAGCGGCACGGTCCAGTTGACGGGGTCCGGCGAGCGCATGTTCATTTGCTCGGGCGACTTGACGCGCGTCGGCTCGGGCGGCGACTTCACCACGGGCGAGTCGTCGAAGAAGTGGTCCTTCGCGACGGACGCGCTGCGGTGCGACGGTATCTCGTCGTCTGCGATTTCAAATTTGGAGCGTTGTTGTTAGCGGCCTGCTTTTTAGACCTTCGTTATTTTATAAAAGTTTAAAAAAATCTGTACATGCACCCTATACAGTTACGAACGACCAGCGATTAGAATTAGAACGATATAGAATTTGGGTCGTGGCTACTTGGGCAGGTGACATTTGTTCCTATAGCGTCTCTGTACGGGATTAAAATAACAATTAACGAAATATATTTATCAAGGTGACCTTGAATGAATAAATGTATTGTTCTATTTTAGAGTTTTCTTGAAAAAAAAAGGATGTTATAGAAAGACGTGTAAGAAGTACACACCTATTTCAAATACATGTCCAAAAACAATACAACATCGACATTCAATTACATGAAAATACAGCTACTGTAATAGGCTTTAGTGTCTCGTCATAATATTTTCCTATCGTATTTATAAAATCACAATACTGGAAGAATTAGTTTTCCAAAAACACAGCACTAAAACTCAAAACACTACACACTTACTAAACATTTATTTTTAATCATGCAAGAGGCAGAAAGAGACAGAGTGAGTAGAAAGAAGATTTCACTAACGATCTAAGAGGCATGTATTTACCCATTCATAAAACAATGACAAATTAGAATAAAAAACACACTTAAAATATACTTTCAGCTCTTCACTAAATTACGATTGTTATAAAGGACCTAGGGATGTGAACCATTACCATTTATGATATCGATATTATTCGTGTAATTTACATCCACTTTTTCTGTGATTTAGGTGCATGTGTCACACAACTCCACGTTGAAGCCAATCAAGGCCGGTGCAGCCAATGCGAGTGACTATGTTGCGTAGACGCACTGACAAACAAAATCATTTGCTAAGCCACACCACAAAAGCCAATTTTATTGCAATTTTGTTAATGCTAAGGAAGCTTTCGCCACCACACCATATAATTTGTATTATAAACGTTAAAACACCTATTTCTTCATCAGAAAATAATTTAAATTGACAAGGAATTACTGTTTATAATATAAGAATAAAATGTACATAAATATGTATGTTCATAAATTAACTCAAGGGATGCGTTTAGCAACTTATTATCTTACATTAGCGAATGTTATGTGGATAATTTCTTATATCAAAAATTGTCTGATATGGCGTTATATACCATCGATATTTATCAAATACCCGCTAAACAATATGAATTGGAAGATTTTATTGGATTATAAATACGTTATTAACAACTGTGCAATCATATTTTTTTTATTAAGCCAGAGAATTTTATCATCAATTTCGTGTGGTGGCGAGAAAAAGCCAAATTAGTGTATGAACCCTTCGCCAAATAACAACACAGAGCGTCGACGCAACGCCACTGCCTTGCGAGACCTTACGCACCAATTTTTATGCCCACTTTGGACGTGCTGCGGCTGCGTTTGCCCCGCTCTATCGTGCCATTCACTTCAACTGCCCCATTTGCCCCTGGCCCAGTTTTTGGAGGCGCGGACGGTGACCTCCCCCCCCTTGATGAGGACCTAACCCTATTACTACTGCCCCTACTTAACGGCAAACCTACAGAAGAAATAGCACACTAGAATTTCTACAGTATAACGACTTAGGTAGGGTTTCAGGCAACAGGCAGGAAGTTATAACTTAATTACATGGAAATTAGTATCACATTTTATCAGGTCACGTTGGAGCGCATTAAACCAATAAAATTTTCATTTAGCATCTGTTAATTGTCGATTTTCAACCATCTACCAACCCCACTTTACCAGCGTGGTAGATTATGGCCTGAACCCTCATAGGAGGCCTGTGTGCCAGCAGGGGGAACATAAATACTATTGATTTGTTAATTTTCGTAATATAATTCCTGAGTTTCCACATGAACGTAATTTAAGACAGCTTTTTTATTCCGATTACACGAGCATAGCAGGGCATAAAGCTAGTATTATAAACAGAATGGATTATATTATATGTCTTTTGGTTCGTAATTTCATATGTTTATTATTCGATAGTCCAAAACTAACGATTCAGTATTTTAATACAAAATAATAAAGAGTTCCATTTCTTTAATAATGAAGACCTGGTTTAATACAGGTCAAAATTTATTTTACGTTCCGTTTAAAGAATCGTTTATTATAAACGCGAAAGTTTGTAAGTATAGATTAATGGATGCATGAATGTTGGTGACTTTTTCACGACAAAACACAAATTTGGCATCGAGCTAGATTATAGTCCGGATTAGCACATCTGGTACTTTTTACCACGCGGGTGACGCCGCGGGTTACAGATAGTAAAACATACATATAAAATGGCAAACACGATGCATAACAAACACTCCGCACTACCGTCAGCGCTGATCTCTTCCAGGCTTATCTTGTATTTATAGGATTAATGATATGAAAAAATTGAGGTCACTAGTTACTCGCGCAATCGGAATGTTAAAATACGTTTTAATAACTCGTGTAATTGTTTAATCTATTGTTAAACGTGCTCCAGCGTGATCGCACTCAATAATTATAACAATGTTAATAACATTTAAGATACGGAGCAATAAATTATTTCTAGATTATATTAGATCTAGCCGTATGAAGTTTCTACAGTCATGTAGCTTTTAATTACGAAAGAAAACTGATTTGAATTTATAAATTACACTTCGTAATTATTGTTTTTAAATATATCATAATTATAACACAATATAATATGCATAAAAGTTACTGTTTTTTTTTATTTAAAATAATATATTGTATTCATGTACTCTTTCATGGTCAATGCTTTTTCTGTCGAGTTTTTTGACCAACTGGCTTGGTCATGGCCGCTTTGCTGTTTGCAGCGTCGCGGTCGCCACTTTATTACATTAATACATTAATTACATTCTTATTGATCACCAGAGAAAGCACAGTATTAGGGCGAATCATAATTTTGTTCAGCACACACGAATAATTTATATAAGTTAAAGACAGGTTGAATTCAATGATGGCATATATTTTCAGCAGAATGACCATGACCACGTTCACTGTAACGTATTGATGACGTCGAAATTAATAAGTACAATAAGGAATAACAACATTCCTAAACTATCTAAATAATTTTGTTTAATATGTCTAAATAAGAGATATTATATTCAAAATTCATTTCTATTCGTGTATTATTTAGAAATCCACCAAAATCTTGCACATATAATTATTAAAACAGCTGTTTTCGTATCCTTATTACTCGCGCCCCCCTGTTCACGTAATCCCTTATTATTTAAAACTTGCGAATACATTCTACACACAACGACCATTGACCAGCGTACACAGAACTCACCCGTGGGCTTGGCTGGTCGCGGGTGCGGCTCGTGGCCGTTGGGCGGGTGGCGCGCGGGCGCGGGTGCGGGGTCGGCAGAGCGCGGCCGCCGCCGAGGCGAGCGGAATGCGCCTTCAGTTTTCGCGCCTTTACACATGACATGCATACATTACAATCAATCAAGGAAAACTCTTATATAAGTTATGTCAAAATGGTCGCCACATCAGCTTTTTGTAAGGGTGGCTTTTAGTTATGGTCGGATCGGATCTTTAGCAGAGTATAGTACAAAATAGTATATAAAAATCAATTTTTAGCCGAAAGGGGATCGAGGATTCGTTTGTTTTTCGTGGGTGTAGCACTTTTATGATTATTTTTATTATTCTGTAAAATAATTGTAAATTGTATGTTACATATGTGACATAATGTGGCTCATACCTTCTTGAGCAGCTCCCTCATCGAAGCTGTGGCCTTGCAGCTTCTTCCTCTGCTTCTGAGGCGAGGTCTTGTGTGGAGACCGCTCCAGGGCCTTGGTCTCTTGCAGCTTGGCGTGGATGGACTGGTGCGGCGCCGAGCGGAACGACCTGAACTTCTTCGGGGAATGACTCTTCGACTCCTTCCCATCTTTTTCGTCACGAGGCAGCGCCCTGAAGATTTGAATATAATTTTTAATCTCATATCAATAAAGCTTAATTTGCTTCAGGGTGTTCAGTTCAATCCAAGCCATCTATTCGCATGAGCTATTGGCCGGGATGTGGGTCGAAAGGAGCAAACAAAATGCTCCAAAATTGTTAAAGGTGATAAGCTTGGTCCTTCGAGCCGGCTAGTGCGTATAATCTAGTGCATCACTTACTTGTGATTGGTGGAAGCGAGTGACAGAGCCGACAGCGAGGATCGGCGCGACACTTGGTACCAGAGCTCGATTTGCTTATTGTAAAGCTGAGTGATGTGGTCCGGAGCCAGCTCTGTTCCCCAGCCGCGGTACTGTCGAACAATGGCATCGGTATGAAGCGATGGCATCACACCGCGTCACAAATGGCCTACATTTGATCGGCGGTAGAATAATGAAGTGATCATTTTTAGTGATTTAAGTTTTTCCTAACGTACTGCCCAATATCTTATATAGTTGTGTTTAGGCTGTTGTGGTTCGACGTTTGTGGTGGACCGTTTTATGACAAATAGTCACAGAGGAGATTGCGGAGTATGTTTGAATATCCTATCATATTCGAGAGCAAACCTATCCTGATCGAGTGTAGTGTGGATGAAGAAGGGTAAGTGAAGTGAGCGCAGACCTTGTATTCGCCGGCGCGCTTGCGCAGGTCGAGCACCTCGCGGTACCACGAGTCGCCCTGCGCGAGGCCGAGCGGCTGCAGGCCGGCGGCGCGCAGCGTGCTGGCGGTGTCCTCGCCCGCCCCGCCCGCGC
>NC_052129.1:1077333-1107643 GCF_012273895.1 Zerene cesonia | reverse complement strand
TAATACGAAATAAAAGCATCAATGAATAAGTGGTCAAGCTAAAGCATAACAAACATAGAATATAAGTACTTTAGAATGTATAAATACTTAATGTGCTAGAAATAATTTGTAAACATTTTTGGACAGTTAATGATTGTTATAAAGTACTTATATTTATTAAAATACGTGTTATTCATCTTTACTTGGAGATAGTTGAAATATTTGATCAACCATTGAAATAAAAATTTGTTTATGAAACAATTACGTATAAAAGTTATTTAGATTTTTAGTTTCTAGAAATGTTGTTATAATATTTTAACATCCATGAATAGGATACAGTTTGTTATCAAAAAAAAAAAAAAAAAAATTAATTGACATTATATTCACGTATTTATAAACTGTAATTAATATATTGAAAACTTTAAATTATTTGATCCAATTAAAATACGTATTGGGTTTCGAAAACTTCAATTATTTCAACTATAACAGCTACAGTAAAGATCGGTTTATATAAAATATCATATGTGTGTTTGTACGTACCTCTGCACGCCCGGCTTCTGTCCGTTCCACAGATAATCTTCTATGTATCTCTTGTGATCCTCTTCTCCATCAACGTGGTTCATCAGAGGTTCCGCCTCTACCGACCCTGGAATGCAGTACTGTATCGTTAATGGGACGTGCTTTATTGATAAAATACCAAGAAGAAAGGAAGGAAGCTATTTCTTTTTTTTGTTAAATCCTGCCTGCCTTTGTTTTAATGTATTTTGTTGTTTGCTTGTAGAGATAATTTTTAGCCCTAAGTCTGCCATTTTTGTACTAATTTTAAGTTATTTTATGTGTTTTGTATTTTTGTTATTGTGTACAATAAATAATAAATAAATAAATAAGAAAACACTAAAAAATTGAGATGAATTCACAGTAATTTCGAAAGACGTAATTATACGTGTAAAAATAAGATAACGCTTGTCCCATATCTTTCTTAATCTTATGCATACAGAGATTTATAAAGATAAGATGGATGTAAAATGAGTTTTTATGTCTTAGCGGATAACTGAGCCTGTGGTTTGCCTGATGGTAAGCGATCACCACTGCCTATGAACATTTGCAGAGGCAGTCTGTAGCCTCTGCCAATGAATAAGGGACGAGGAAATAGTGGAGAACAGGAAAGAAATGGACTGGGAAAGGTGAGGAAAAAGAAACGGGCCTCCGGCCTCCCCCACTCACCGAAAGAAACTCAGTACAGTACCATGCTACTATTTCGCGCGGATCTTATGTGGCGGATCGGTGCGAGCTGGCCCAATTCGTACCGAAGCTTGCTTGACTCACACATTTAAAAAAGCGATTGGCGTGTGATCTTTTAGGAAATTGTTGAATTATTGTCCACTATTATATTAGAATCTAGATATGTACTTCATCTCCTACAAAGGGACCTCAATTAATTTTTGCGTAAAGTAATTATTTATACTGATTATAATAGGCAGATATTGAAAAGCAGAGTATCACATTTGGTGTCAAACTGCGCAACAAGTGCTAACTAATTTGAATACCAAGTTTGAGCGACGGTTTCATTAACAATGCAAATAGTTCATTTCAGATTGTTCACTTCAGTGTTGCGAGTGAGTGGGGACGGAGTTTAGCAAATTGGGGAAATTCAAATGTATTTGCCCGCTTGTTTGAAGTTTTTGAGAAAAATGTTTCAACACTTGTACAATATATTTGGTCGTATATTTTTAGGATACTGAAGTGCAGGTCGCGGACGTATCCTAACCAGCTCCCGGGTTCACTAAAGCGGCTCGACGGAACATAGTGGGGTTTTATTCGGTACGAATCCGACATAACCCACGGCTTCCCCGAAGGCCGTGGGTATGTATTATGCAAGATTTTCTAACTTAAAAAAGAATACTGAGGTGTGATTGTTAGATGACTTCGATCATACGTTATTGCTCTACTTCTAATAATATATATATGAATAGGTTTGAGACGATAAATGTCTTGGGTAAAGTATCTCTCAAATCCCTCAAAAAACCATTAACCAAGAACAGATTAAGAAATTTCGCATTTTTGTAAGTAATTGATATCATAAATCTTTAAGCGAAATAAGTTCAAATCCTGATTATTTATCTTATTTATATTGAATAACATTTACAAGTAAATTAACAACAATCCCAGAAAACACTAGAAATACGCTAAAAATACAACACCTATGTGGATTGTAGATTATAAAAAATATTAACTCTTTTCGACGTTGCTTCATTTTAAAGGAAAAGCGTATAAATATTTTATTTGACATTCAAGCCAAAAGAAACGTACAAAATGCTAAATAAAATTCACAGCGTTAAATTTCAACTGAGCTCATGAAAATGAAGGAATGTCACAAACGCGAAGTGCACTCCGCTTGCTATTTGAAAAATGTTTAATGTATTCGTAAGATTTGAAATGGCGTAGTTTTTCAAAGACGCATGTAATCTCCTTGAGTGTATGTTAATATGTAGGTTAAAGTTGAAATAAAATCGACCTTTTCACAGAACTGTTTTTGATGAATTTAAAAAATGTGCTGTATTTTTTCATAATTAATGTTATATTAATATGGTCTATATATTAATATTTTATATATACCAATTGTGTAATTATAAATTATTTATTACTTGTGTAATCTTATTCTGTGATTTTAATTTATCTTTTGCTGAGTTCCAATATTCGTTAAGTTTGGTATTTCTCATCGACTCAACCGGTAAACCGGTCTCTTGGACAGACTATAAGAAGAACGGAACAGACCTAAAGTATACATTTTACAATATTTCTTCCATATTTGGTTAGTTACAAAAAGAGTTAGCCAACGCAACCGATAGATTTGACATGTCATGACAGAAGAAGAAATAGAAAGGGGGGACCTATCTATTTCTTCTTCTCATCTCAATCTTTAACTCAACTCAATCTCAATTTTTATTCATGTAAACTTGTACAAGTGTTGATGGATAATCATTTATCTTAAAACTACCACCAATTAGAAAGGTCACTCGATCGGTCTCGGTAGACCGAGGAGAATAATTAGTCTTTTAAAGAATCTTTATCCATATATCATATCATATGGATAAAGACTTACTCTTTAATAAAACAATTAAACATAATTGACATTCATTAGCTCCCAAATAACTGACCTATTGTTGATTTTAATGTCAACTGTATCACCCTAATAGTGTCCATCCACCTAATTGGGTGGTCCATTCCACCTGAAAGCTTTACCTTCAGCAGCCGCAGCTTTCTTCAGGGCTCCCATGGAGATGCTTTTCCTGGGCGCATCTGTGGTGTCTTTGGGCCACGCGAACTGGTTTCGGTACTCTGTGCTCACCGTCTCCGGTTCCTTCGCTGCTAGCACCTCACCCAGGGCTGTGGTCGCCTGGATGAAATCGATTACGATTAGGATTAGCTTTCGCATATGTTAATGATAATTCAGAGTATAGTCTATGTTTGTACCAAATTTCATCATAGATTGGAAAATAGGTTTTAGCGTGAAAGAGTAAGAAACATCCATATTTTGCTATAAGCTTTCACGTTTAAATATTAGTAGGATATTAGATCTAAAGCAAATGCTTTAAAGCTTTCATTATAAAATGTTATATAATTAGAAACACTTTTAATATTGCATCAAATAACTACAACCTCTTTATTATATACGACGTTAGCGGTGTTTTTGGAGGGCTAAGTTTCGCTAAATCGATTTAAAATACACCAGACAAATGTTTCATCTTTTAGAACTTAAAGACTCTTTAACGGACTGCAAAAGCGATTTATATTTATAGGTATATTATTAACCCGACGTTTCGAACACTTTACAGCGAGCGTGGTCACGGGGAGACCGTTGTTTTAACTGGTTTTGTGTTTATGTTCTTTTTAACAAAATAGCAGAAGGGTGTTCTCTTGGAATCTTATTCAGATACATTATACTGATAGACTAAATGTAATTTTAAATGTAGATTATTAAATCCTACTAATATTATAAATGCGAAAGTTTGTAAGGATGTGTGTTTGTTTTTTGCTCTTTCACGCAAAAACTACCAAACCGATTGCAATGAAATTCGTTACGTAGACAGCTGGACAATTGGAATAACATATAGGCAACTTTTTATCCTGATATTCCTACGGGCTACGGACTTATGCGGTTGAAACCGCGGTGCGCAGCTAGCATATTATTAGAAAATAATGAAACATCGGATCGGATTACGAATTTTTTTGTTTACCTTTGATATAAATATTCTTATTCTTTTTTTAAATACCCTTTTTAGGGTTTTTAATGTTACTGAAACTACTATTGACTACTGTGTGCGTGTGAATTTCCGTGTCCCCTAGTGGGGTATGGGGCAGATGAACATCTGTTTCATATATTGATTTTCTTAGTGGACAATAGGTGATCAGCCCTCTGTGTTCTGCCAGATCGAGACTTTCTTTTTAAGAGTCCTAGGAATCGAACCTTGCGCTAGGTTCTAGGCTTACGCGTTAACCGATTCATAAAGAAGGCAGTCATTTACTATTATGTACTCAGGTTAAATTACCTTAGGCTCCACAGTGTCAGTCCATCTTGGCTGGCGAGGTCCTTCAGACTTACTGCGACGCCCGGCTCGGTCTGTCTCATTCCTCTGAGCACTCTGCAAACAGATTTATTCAAATAAAATTCAAGAAGATTGATTTTTTATTTTGAATTTTGTACTCTTTTTTAATTTTGTTTAAATTTATGTTATTGGATTGAATAGTTTTCCCGATTTACCAGATGAATGATCGATGACAAACTGTTTATTTTGAACCGATTTCAAAAAACGGGAAGGTTGTTAACGCGATTGTATTTTTAGGTGCGTTACCTTTCGACTGGGTGAACAGATTTTGATGATTCTTTTTTAATTTGAAAGCTCATGCTTTCCATGCGGTCCCATTAGAACACGTCTAGTTCTATCTCTTCTGTTCTTCTAGTGGTTTGGATTTTTAAAAATAATAATTATTTAGAAACCAAACTAATTCCAAACCAATAAAATTGCTTTATTCTTTATTGTATTATTTTTGTTTGTGTTGTTTGTTGTGTAGGTGCACAATAAACTGTATTTGATTTAATTTGATTTGAAAATTGATTTTAAATAGCATTTCATTCTACGTTCATTAATAGTTCAGACAGCTTTTATCCTCCAGATAAATGATTTAAGCTACTTTGTAAGACCAGCAGATCAATCAATCAGTCTCAGCCAGTAAGCTACACCAAGATATACCGAATTCATTAATTTGAAAGTCAACACTTCGTACTTCGACAGTTGTTACTAATCTATAACATATATATTATCTAAATAGTATCTTGATCTAGATGGCATTTATGCCTAAATAGGATATGTAAAATTTCTTCCCTTTAAGATTTTTAACGATTTACAGATTTTGATCTCAGTATCTATCTATATTAGAGTTAGTGACTATTGATCTTTAAAACTCTTTTTACCCAATAAAAAGCATGATATTTGTAAGCGTCATAGGATAAATAGAATAATTTATTTAGTTTTCGTTTCGGGTCAAATCTTAACGTAAGATTAGTGACATACGTAATCGGTTAACCAAATAGCACGATAGTACATAGTATAATGATATCTTAAAATCTTTAAGGTTTTTAATAAAACTATAAAGCGCTCTCTTATTAGAGATAATTAATGAATGCTCTTTAGACCCTGTAATTCAAATAAAAAAAGGATCCTTGTAGTTTGATCCGCCCGTCCGGCGATTATAAAAGTTTTGTTTTTTGCAAGAATATTAACTCTGTTTGAATTATTTTTAGGGTTCCGTAAAAAATGGACCCCTAATAGGATCACTTTATTGTTTGACTGTCTGTCCGTCTGTCAAGACGATTTATCACAGGAACGCGTGGAGGTATCAAGTTGAAATTCATATCAAATATTTAATTGTACCTTGAAGCTGTGAAAAAAAATCTAAGCCAACCCATTCAAAAGCTTGATGAAAATGCTGTTAATTTTCTTCACTCATAAGGGAATCAAAACCCACAGGGTACTTCCTGTGAACTCAGAATCTTAAATTTGGTACGAAACGAAGCACAGAAAAAGAAAAAAATTACTAAAATCATAAATTTTGAATGACGTCCTTAAATACGCAATAAAACATGTTTTTACGGAACTCTCGGTGGAATCGTACTTGGCCACCGTTTTATTTAAATAGATGATTTAAAATTACACAAATGAACAGAAAAATTTAATGACAATACCTAGGGGGCATTAAAAGAGGTTCGTGATAAAGAATGAAATTGATATAAAGGAAAAGTAATAGAACCTAAATAATATACCTTTTTAAATGTGTTTTTCGAATTCTTTGTTATCCATAATCATTTATCATAATAAAGTAAATTGGGTTTTGAATCCAGGAACTCAGATGCTGTAACACTTCACCAACGAGAAATTTTATTAAATCCATTATGGGTGAAAATTCAGGTCACTCAAGGTAATGGAAATAAACTGGTCTATAAAGTAAGGCGAACTTAATAGTGTCATTAAACCATGCGGGATGTTTCTTGCTGACAGAGAAATTGGACATTTATGTGTGTGGAGAGTCTTTGTTAGATCAACTTATTTAAAGAAAATTGTGTTTTTAATTTTATCGCGTATATGTAAACTATTATCAGAAATACAGTTTCTTATTCCAGCCAATTGCTATATCATATTTCCTTTGTATTCTTTTGAGAATCTATTGCGTCATAATAATATTTTATGTTATTTTGGATATAGCTGCGTTTTATGGATCACTGTACTTACAATAATATAAATATCGAGCAAGAATCGTAACAAATTTCATAAGAAGGATTTTATGATAGTTAAAGCTGTGTATGTATAAGTTTAAAAATAAATATATATTGCCTCCTATCAAACAAATATGAGAGTCAACTGACTAGTTGATAAAGGGGATGTGGAACGTGGAAGCTCTTATATTATCTTATCATAGTACTAGTAGATCTAAACCTTTTACTCCGGCTGTAAATGCTAAAACTGTGTTATGATGATTCAAAAGTGTTTCTTTATTGATTAAGTAAATGTTTGAGTTTGAGTTTAACCGAAGCTTCGACATTTTTTTTTATACTATATATGTATCCATAACGGGCAGCTGAGCTGGTGGTATGCCCGATGCTAAGCGCTCACCACCGCCCATCATCATTTGCAGAGGTAGTACCTCTGCGGATGTGCTGCCCGCTTTTAAGGAGTAAGAGAAAAGGAAAGGATTGACGATAGGGAAACAGGAACGTACTGAAAAGAAATGGGCCCATCATTATTATCATATACAATGTATAGGGGATAATGTAGAAGCTTAGACGTCACCACGCAGATCTAAATCTTGGTATTTGAATCATCTATAAGATCCTTTCCAAGCTCCCGAGATAAAAGGCGATATTTAATAACAGTGTCTACTATATTTTCCCAATATTTGTTGAAGGTTTCACAAAACCGATTTTATTTATGTAGGCTGAATAAATCTTGTGTGATTCTAAGAAACGGTTTCCCTTTCGGCATGTTTATCCAGGAATAAAATATATTGGATGGTAATTTTATGTTCTACGTACGGTTCTAGTCGGAATGGAAGGTCCTAGAAACTTAATAATTGTATTTTAATTTCAAAATGCCCTTGTATTTTGACTTTCGCAAAGTATTTGTTATCAACGAAATGACATTTTTCTTTTTGGAGGTTATAGAATCGCAATTGCTTAATCGACCATCAAGTGTTGCATACTTGGTGTAAATTTGTTTATTTTTAATGTTCAATTGTTCTTTGTTTTGGACTGTCGAGTAATTGCAAAAATACTGAAGAGCACTTAGTTTTTGTACTATCTGATTCGTATCTATTCCTATGAAAGACATAGTCCTTTTACTCAGACTTTCCTATAGAAACAAAAGGGGTCTATGATAAATCATCTCTATAAAATGCTAGTATACTTTTATTACGTAACAGTTTATGACAATAATCTCATTTAATCTGTTGGATAAAAAGTAAGAAGCATTTTTAGACGCTTTGTTCAGCACGTGGTGAGTTTTTATTCAGACTACCATTAATTTTAAGATCTGATCTATGTATATCCTTTCTATCTATCTGTCTATCCACTGTTTCGATGACTAAAGTTAGACAGTGAGATACATTAGATTTATCATGGTCATTGAAAGTCATGGTATTCCGAAGGAATTTTGGTTGGGCCACGCGTGTAAAGCCGCGGGCGATATACTAATAAATAGTTTAACAAAAGTATATGTGTAAACATTACAATTTTTTATAACGAATAAAACACTGCAATCGAAGAGTAACACACGGTTAAGACATTCTGCTCTATTCAGAAATCCTAGAAAATGACAAGCAATTGGGCATTTGGTGAACTAAAAGTATGGACATACCCGGGCACGGTCCAGGGTCTGTGGCCTGATGTCATCAGAGGGTGCTGGGTCGAATAACTCGTTGGTCTTGTAGGCAACGCCGGGGTATTTCTTGCGACGAGGCATTGCTGGCTCGATTGCTCCTGGATAAATGTTTTGACTTTTTAGTGACCGTCTTATTCTTACAGATGGCATAGAAGTGGAATTGTTATTATAATTATTTCTAGAATCCGTAGATGTTTTAATCACCACACCATATCGTGACAACGCAACCAAATAAATTAAACACAAGATAAGAGAAAGTAAGAAAGCATGAATTTATTAGTCAAATAAGTATTATAATTAACTTACAAAATTATATTTCTTAAATGTATTTCTTTAACTTGGAATTGAAACTGTGGCTGACATTTCCCTCTCTCCGAATAACTGAATTATATAAAGCCGATAATTTAAAAAATGAATAGAGAAATTTATAAAAAAACTGTGATATTATCTAGAAAGCTTTACGCTTTGATGGCTTTAGCTTACCTAAGCGCAGGCTTAAACAAAACATGTACTGTAAACAAAGTAGCAGATTCAACCCTCGAGTAGTTAGGGTTGGCACTTACAAGTTAGCGAAAGCGATAAAAAAAAGAATAAATTATCTATAGGTTTAAACCATTTAAATACTCATAATAAAACTGTATACTGTCTGTTGTCCGGGTTTCACTTAAAAACTATTGGACGGATTTCGATGATTCTGTTTGTTGTCATTAACGTATAGGCTATAATTTATTTTGGAGAATTTGATAAAATTTTTAACTACGCACTCGCGAACGAAGTAGCATGTAATTATTCTTTGAAACAGTTAAATTAGATTAGAATTTTATATTAATGTCATACATATTTTTTAAATTTAAATAATTTTGAATCTCTTCTTATAAATACGAAAGTAACTCTGTCTGTCTCTTCACGTCCACACAACTGAACCAATTTGGATGAAATTTATAACTAAAATAACTTAATCCCACGATAACGAAAAGCGGGTTTTTCTTCTACGCGGGCGAAGCCGTGGCCGAAAGCTAGTACAAAATAAAACTATGTAACACGATCCGCTGTAACAACGGCAGCTACCTTATACCCAATTGACCTTCTATTTTCAGCTTAGGCTAAAATAAGGCTACACTTCAAGCGTGTCTTGTTTCATAAAAGAGCTTTATCTCAGATCAGAAAGTATCCGACTCGGAAAAGCGCTTTGAGGCTGTTTTAGTGTAAATATTGTCAAATATAAAGGCGCTTTAAGTTTAAAATGTAATTATAAAACACTAACCGTCCACCTGGTGTATTTATAAAGTCTCGTCTATTTATAAAGTAGCACTCAGGGATCACCATCCGTATAACATTTGTTACTATTAAAGCCTATTGGAATGATTGGTACTATGATTTTTATGTCACTCATATGAAGATTTCTCACAAGGGAGAAATTTGTCCAATAATATTGAAGTGTCATTTCTTTGCCTACAATTGCTGAAAAATTTGACTGACATGATTCAGCTACTATATTTGTTACATAATATACAATCTCTATAGAATAAGCAGGGACTGGGTGCTGTTTTTATTCTCTGGTACAGTGTGTATAAAGCATTGTGTGCAGACGCGTTTTAGTCAATTGTTGCATAAAAATTACGAGTAATAGAAACATTTCTTTGTAGTTCTTATCCTCCGCTATCCTCTTTCGTTTAAATTTGAAGAATCATTCGTATATCAATAACCGTTTTTGCGTTTGGTTAACTTTATGTATAAAGTTTGATTTCTACTCCTTAAGTGTTTTGTACTTTTTGCCTGCAAATGCTTTATAAATAGTTCTTAGTTACATATTGTACTTAGATTTAACTATGAAACATACTTCCTCGCATAACGTAACTTAAGATAACAAAACATGATACATGATTTTGATCTAGTTATTTTGGCCTGTGTTATCAACTAAGTTCAGGGTTTTTTGCCTGCATGTGCTGTGTATTACCTCTAGCGATGGGCAGTGCGGAGGGCGGCGTAGGGGCTGGCTGCTTGACCACCCCCTGCTGCTGGTTCTGTTGTTCTTTGTACTCGTGCCATCTGTACGTGCTGCGGTACTCCGAGTGCAGCTGGGGACAAAAGAGATTGTTACTGTCAGTATTATTAATTGAATGGTATATGTTTATCTTAGCTCCTGCCAATTTATTTGGTTAATTATTATACGATGAAATAAGATACACAAAAGAAAAAGTCGATCAACATAGACTAGAATAATATGTTATCTGTGGCATATTAAAGATTAACTATTTCACTTTTTGACATATGAGATGTACAGATATAGGTTAAAAGCAATTATACCAGTTTAGAGGATGTCATGCAGTGGTCACTTCCATTTTATTAAGGTAATTGTTGAATCATGCATTCTTTCGGTATACGTTGATTTCAATTGTGACCTGTGTTTTAGGTAGTAGATAAAAGGTGTAGGTAGTATCTTTAAATCAATGTGGAGTTTTTCGAAAAAAACCTTGCATATTATTACTGTAATATCAGAATCCTTTCAGCAGTTTTTGTGTAAAAGAGCAACAAACATTTACACAAACTTTCGCGTTTATCCCTACTAATATTATAAATGCGATAGTTACTCTGTCTGCCTGTCTGTTAGACTTTCACGCCTAAACCACTGAACTGATTTTGATGAAATATGGTATGAACATGGAGCTGAATATGGGAGAGGAAATACCATACTTTTTAATGCAAAAAAGGGCAGAAGGGGTTGAAATAGGGAATAAAAGTTCCTTATGGTCAAACATTAAATCATTTTAGATTCTTTCACACCGAAACCACTTAACCGATTTTGATAAATAGTCCAGACCTCGGGTAAGACTACCACTCACAGGTAGGCCACTCCATATCATGTGGCGCGATATCACCGCGGGCGAAGCCGCGGGCGGAAAGCTAGTAAGTATATAATTAAAATATCTATTTATTATATATTTTATTCAGTAAGAAACTAAAACTGTTCATTCACCCTTACATAAAGTTTATGAATCTTCGTACTTAACTTCAAGCAAGTGATAAATTCGATGATAATCTAATCAAGTAATATGCAAGTAATGAGATTTTATGAAAGTTTCCGCCATTTTGTAATTAGCCGCCATTTCACGGTTGACCTGACAGCCTAATAAATGTTTTATGGGTACATAATAATGTAACGGTCTGCGTTTGGTTGTATTAATGTTTTTTCAAAGCAAATAAATTACTAAGTATACGGAACAACTTTTTTTATAGCTTTAATGTTTGTTTCCCAAATATGAGCAGTAATTAGATTATTAATTATAAGTGTAGGTAGTGCTAATCATTTGTATTTGTAAGATTTGACAAATTGAAATATTTATGTGTTGTTTAGAACAATCTAGCAATTATATTCATTGCACGTCTGTGACATAATACGGTTATTTCAAAAAATTATAATAAATTATTATAATTAAAAACAGATAAAAATCAATCACCTATTTGAACGAGAGATTTGAACGAACAAAACCTATTTTCTTTCGCTGTTTAGCTCTAAAATGTTCAAATACCAATAGACATTTTTTCCGTCATAAGTAAAGAAAACATAACACTTAACAAATACATTGCACTTAAAACAATTCAATTAAAGCTAGAAAATGTTACAGCTCTATACAACGATATATCTTAAGTTAATTTAATGTAGAACCAAGTGTTTTATGGGCGTGATAATGTAATCTTTTTGGCTTTATACCTGACCCACTTCCACAATTCTAGATTTCTAGACTCTTACGTAATACGGTCGTTGCATTTCGTGTGACTTGGACAATACTGCATTACGTGTGGTTTTGCCTGGGTTATGTCACTATGGAATAAAATTTACTTATTATTTATGTTATTGTGTTTTATTTCATTACGTTGTTATAAAAGTCGAATGCATTTTTACGTGAAGGTTGGACAGTGAGCAATTAAAAATTAATGTTATCTTAAGAAATTTAATTTTGTGTAAAAATATATTTAATCTCAAACAGCGTGCGAACTCATCATATTTCATATTATAAGTGTACTAAGAATTCTAATATATTAATAAAAATATTTCTAGAAGGATTTATTTTTCGATCCTGCACTTAAATAAATTAGATAATGTTGAATAAATTTTCAATATATTATGATGTTTGTTCGTGCCTTATATGAAATAAAATTTTATTATACCCTGTCCGCCCCGGGTTCGCCCGTGCTAGTACAGTTATTGACGGATTTAAAACGCGATTTATTCATTACATTATTTATCCCGATGGTTCGATATATTACAGAGAGCGCGGTTACAGGAAGACTGACATGTTACAGGTCTTGAACTTCATAGAAAAATTGTTATTTCTTTGTTTTCGTCATATTGTTAACTGTTTGTAATTTTTAAATTAAAGTTTTATATCATTCTTTATCATGTAGATAAAGAATTATATGAAATCTAAAAAAATAGCACAGTAATAAATAATAATTAACATTATATTTTATTTAAATTTTTTAATCCAGCCACCCGATTCCAATGTGTTCTTGCAAAAAATCTCTGTATCAAAAATCTAATCTATTTTTTTTACTTCATCGAAATTGACACAGGCTTGCAATATTTACAATGCCAACAAACATACAAACAAACAAATTGTCAACTATTTGAAATTGCCCTAGATTCCTAACTATCCTAATAAACATCAATATAGCTCTAACATTAGTGTAAACAACATTAAGCTATATAAGACAGGTAAGATAAAGAGAAAAGTCCATAAAACACGAAACACGTGGTGATCATCAAACGGATAAAATTACCTGAATTATCTACGGCAGTAGCGAAGGGTGACCATTATAGTAACTGTTTAGTAAACTGTCCCATTATTTTCTTAGAACATCTTTTGAAACACTCATTAAATCATATTATGAATTTTACTGAAGTAAATGCTGCTTACATATAAGGAAAAACCTAAACCTAAATGACCTATTCATGCCACATCAGATCGCATTCGACCTTTTTTATTTCTTTATCCATCATGTGTAGAGCCATCCCTAAGATAAATAAAACATATTAACTTTTGAAATATACGCCTTTGAACGCATACAAAATATATAATACCATTTCATATAAAGGCAAACGGATATCGATCGAAGCTCTCACGCCAAAATCGCTGGTAATTCAGGAAATTTACACCTTTAGCAACCGAGAAACGCGTGGAAAGACCTAGATAGGCTATTATATAGATGAGTCTAACGTGTCACGGTTTTAGGTATATTTCAGTATGTGGAGTGAATTGGGTGGAAAGTGATTATAAATAACCTTATGTACTGGATTTAAGACATAAACATTTTAGGACAACCATGTTACTGTTAACGCTCATTAAATTATTAATTGTGAGTTAGTTTTGATTGACCCATTAATCTTTTAATATTAATATTGTAAGATGCCTTAAATTTAATTTGTATGAGAGACTCAATTCAATATCGATTAACAAAGATATAGGAATTCAAATTCAATATTTTAGTAAAAATATACTTTTAAAAGCATAATTTTGTACATAAATTCTGTATTAACATTACTATAATTAAGAACAGATGTTGTTTAAATGTATATTGCCTGGAGGAGCTGGTAAGCAGTCATAAGGCAATCTTGCAAGTCTTTTTTTCACATTCTCTTTATTCCTGAATTTGTGATGGTGTAAAATAAACACATAAAATAAAACGATAATCATTTTAAAAATGAGACTACCACAATATTCATATGAACAGAATAACTAAAGAAATATAGCAAAATACATATCCCACTGTCGCATAAATCACAGCCACACACGGGTGATATATCACTAACTTAATTAAAACGTATCTCGCGTACAGCGCACCGGTAACCCGATTTCGTCGAACAGCTATCAAACTTTCGAGTACATTCGATCGTTGCCAGGTTATACCCACGTGATTGACCCATTGGGAGCATTGATTTAAGCTGTTATATGTCTAGATTGAAGTCCTATCCTACTTATCCTACTAATCTTATTTTACTATTTTACTAATATTATAAATGCGAATGTTTGTAAGGATGTGTGTGTTTGTTGCTCTTTGACGCAAAAACTACTGAACCGATTGCATTGAAATTTGGTAAGTAGATAGTTGGACAACTGGAATAACATATTGGTAACTTTTTATCCCGATATTCCTACGGGATACGGACTTACGCGGGTGAAACCGCGGGGCGCAGATAGTACGAAATAATGTTGCTTTAAAGAGTTTTAAATCAATTATCTGGGTATACAAGACACAGAAGTTTATTTTTTAAACTAAACTACCTTCAAATTAGCCCGAAGAACCGATGACAGTTGGGGGGTAAAATATTTTTTTTCTTGCACGCTCACCTGGTTTCTAACCCCCTTTTCGAAGTCCAACGGACTACGGTCCTAACCTTTATTTTGTTATAGGACTTTTAAATATTTGTCCAAGTCTAGCATTACATATACAGTACTAGCTGTTCCCCGCTGCTTCGCCCGCGCGGTCTTAATAAATTTTCATTTTCAATTTCGTTTTCTTTGAACACAAAATTTTATTCTCACAGTAATAACAGTAAAATGAGTCAGGGTATTAGATTAAGGACACTTGATGTCATGTCAAAATGAAAGGTCGAGGGGTCTTTCGACATATTTTGCGGATTTTTATTGCGTTTAATGTTGAAAATAGAATATACAGCAATGAAATAATATTAAGCCAATGGATTCCTATTCATAATCCGACTATCCTATCCTATCCTATCCTACTAATATTATAAATGCGAAAGTTTGTAAGGATGTGTGTGTGTTTGTTACTCTTTCCGGTAAAAACTACTGCACCGATTGCAATGAAATTTGATACGTAGACAGCTGGACAACTGGAAGAACATATAGGCCACTTTTTATTACATTCCTACGGGATTCGAATTTACTCGGGTGAAGCCTCGGGGCGCAGCTAGTGTTTTATATTTCTGGCCAAGATGTGGGAAACCATTATAAGATTCAAAGAACAATTGAAAATGAAACCTCTTTGTTTTAAAATAACAGTTTGTATCAATAGAAAGTTAATTAGATGAGTTGGATTTATTTTTGAATCTTTTTTCAAGAACTAATTAAGTTGCTTCGAAATATTTTGATTAGTTTACATAAATAAATTTGCATTTAAAAGGTTTATAGTTTATTTGGTTTTACATGAAATAATGAAATGAAATAATTATTCAAATAATTATTTCCAAACTAAGAACAGGTTATATGAATTAGAGACTTTGGTCTAACTGCTTAACTGCCTGGTTACTTCAATAATGAATGTTAAAAACTTAAATTTCACGACTTTAAATTGAGAATAATATTACGATAGTTTTGTTGTCATGGTCCAAAACATATTTCCAATTAAATCCGCCTTCAACTTGTCCGAACTAGACTTAAATGGGACTACAAGGCAGTTCAAACAAAAGAAATCATAAAAATCGTTTCACCCACTAAAAGTTATGAGGTGATGAATTGATACTCCTTTTTTTGAAGTCGGTTAAAATATATATATATTGATCAAATGACACGGAACGTATTTTGGCGTGACAGCCTCGAAATTTGATAATTGCGATCAAATGACGAAACCTTCGCCGGCGAAAGGCCGCAGCTATAGAATGGACAATAGGTGTCGTTTTACCAATTTCGGTTAAGTGTATTAATGGAAAGCGTATATATAATATATATTAGCCTGTGATATTCTGTTACATGTTTTGGGTAGTTTTAATATGGTCTATTGTTTGAGTTGACGGGGAAGGTTCTTTGTGTCAATGGTTTGTTATGATGTGGTGGAATCAATTCATTGATATTAGATATTAATAGTACATACTTAAAACAACTAAAGTACCAAGTACCAGGTTGCCTGGCAGAGATTGCTATCTAGCAATAAGACCGCCATTTGTGCGAAATATCATTGTGCCATTCTTTTGTATAAACTTTACTTTCTGTTTTCTATAATAAAGTATTATAAATAAATAAATAAAATAAATAAAGTCTATTAACTAAATAATAGGTTATTAACTAATTAATTAATTCATTAATTAATCTAGAATTTAGTATTTAAATACTCATTTTTAGTTGTTGTTTACAAATAAGAAAATAATAAAAAGAATCGATACATTCCGGAACATCACTAAGATTAGGCAATTTTCGTAAAATTTAACGTAAAGCCATCCGCAAATAGAAAACCTTCGGGGCACGTTCTCAGTCGAGTCAGCCATGCGGATACTAAAAGACAAAATTATCGATTTCGATTCGAACTCACATCACTAACCACAGCCAATTTAGGTTGAGGTAATATTTTTCGTGAGTAAAACATAGTATAGACCTAACCTGGAGGCCCGTTTCCTTTTCCTCACCCGTCCCAGTCCATTCCTTCTTTCCAGTCGTTAACCCATTCCTTTTCCCTTACCCCAAAAAAGCGGGCAGCGCATTCGCAGAGGCCCTACTTTTACGAATGTTCATGGGCGGTGGTGATCGCTTACCATCAGGCGAACCACCAGCTCAGTTGCCCGCTATGACATAAAAAAAAAACCTATCTATACTGTCTTGATAATATTGGATGAATTCCAACAAGTACCCATGGCCCCTTTCACTATTAAATTCAACTAGCTGTGACCCGCGGTTGAAACCGCGTAAGTCCGTATCCCGTAGGAATATCGGTATAAAAAGTGCCTGTGTGTTATTTCAGTTGTCCAGCTATCTACGAAGCAAAATAGTATTATTATTCACCAATAGATGTCAGGGAAAAAAAAGCCTATTATTATATATAATTGGAATCTCGGAATCGGCTCCAACGATTTTCATGAAATTTAGTATATAGGGGGTTTCGGGGGCGATAAATCGATCTAGCTAGGAATTTTTTTTAGAAAATGTCATATTCGTGTTTTATTCGTGTTTATATATATATACAAGAATTGCTCGTTTAAAGGTATAAGATTTGACTTTAATTATAATACCAGAATTTAAATTTTCGTTTTAAAATTTAGAACACATTTCACAGCACAGATATAAAAACATTCGAAATTCAAATTGAAAGAATATTCAAGCGTGCAGACGCACCAACGGAATATTTAAGTGGTTTTGAGGTTGAAGCCAAGCCCCGGTTGCCTTTGAGAGGCGTTGAGCACGTATGCGGAATAAAACGTGTGTGTTAAGATATGATATTTTTATTATTGCGGTGAAATTATATTGTTTTTAATGTATACAATTTTGAAATTCGGTTGAAATGCTGTTTATGTAATAATAATATTAATGAAATAACTATAGAAAATTGAATTACTGCATTTGTAGGCACTAAATAGTAAATTCACAGTAAATTTTTGAAAAATGTGTATATGGCCAGCCTTCACCTATTGCATACATTACAAAGTATCCGCAATAGATATTATAACCTAAGATGCTAGTCTTTTAACTAACGTACAATGTACATGACTATCTTTAATAAAAGTTTAACAGAGATATGAATATAAAGAGATAATGGGCTACTTACGTCACAATATTGTCTACATGAGGATAAAACCAGATACAAATAACAATTATCAACAGCCCTTGGAAGAAGAAAGGAGTATGACGAATGATCTTTATGATTTTATAAACAACTACCTGCACCCCGCGTAAGTCCGTATCCCGTAGGAATATCGGGATAAAAAGTTGCCTATATGTTATTCCAGTTGTCCAGCTGTCTACGTACCAAATTTCTTTGCAACCGGTTCAGTAGTTTTTGCGTGAAAGAGAAACAAACACACACACACACATCCTTACAAACTTTCGCATTTGTAATATTAGTAGGATAGTAGGATTAAATTCGTTTAAATGCTATTGTATATTTGATTTTTCACGATTTGAATATTTAAAATTAACGTCCATTTTCACTGAAAACATAAATTGCGTCGTAAATTCATTAAAACATTAATTGAAAGGATTTTCGCAGTTGATGAGTTGCTGAGTTGTAAAACCATTTTAATTTGATACGAAATATCAAATTGAAGTGGAATTAATTGCAAACGGACGGTAGAATAATCCAAAATATTATGATTTAACTTATGAAACGTAATATCGTAGGATATTTTATTACAATTTTAATAGTAAATTCACAAAAATCTTATTATATTGAATATAAACTATGGGTTTGTAAAAGCGACTTGCCAGCATAATTAAACATAATAACAGTAAGTCGAATTGATTTGTAATTAATAGCATGAAAAGCTTTATAAATGAGAGATGCTTAAAGAGTAGAAAAATTTCGACCATGAGGCGAGATTCAAACCCGCGTCTTTTGCCATGCCGCAACGTCTCCTCTCGGCCACCAATGTCCCCACCTATCTCTTATATTCTCTCAGTTCCATACGCCTAAGACAACGCCATCTATTGAGACAATTAACAACCACATCAGCCAACATGAAGCATTATTTCCATGATATTACATAATTTACTCAACCGTTGCTAACCTTACAACATTTAATTTTTAATTTTATAGCATTGAAATGTTTTATAAATGAGAAATTTTGAAAGAATAGAATAAATTTGATCACGAGGCGGGATTCGAACCCGCGTTCTTTGCCAAACCGTAGCAACGCCTAGTCGCGGCCACCCGTGATCCCAGGGATCGCAAGAACGCGGATTCGAATCCCGCCTCGTGATCAAATTTTTTCTATTCTTTCAAAATTTCTCAACCTTACTACATTTTAGAATTAATCTCATAATACGAGATGGCAATTAAAGAGGTCAACATCGCTATACTATGCCGTACCGTAACTCTGTACTAGTATTATATTATTTGTGATATGAGTGAGTCACATCTGTTATCGCGGGCGCACTTCATCTTTATTTAGGTTATGGCCGGTCATCTTATGCGCTGAAATAGATTTTCTTCTTTTGTTTATAATTGCTTAAATGAACACATTTAAGGAAATAATGGAGATCAGGGTCTAGGCGCGGCTGGTTGTCGAACTGGACTATTCGAAGATTGATTTGAACCTTTATGATTACCACCAGATGATGATTTGATGATAATTCACTTCAACAAAGGTCAATGATCGGGCGACGTTGAAGAAGTCGGGGGTTCGAGACCAGGCGAGCGTGTAAGAGATTGATTTTTCAATTTATCTACAAATTATCTACCTTACTGATCAAACTGGGGAAGGATAATATGGGAATATGCTTTAATCGAAACTCGATTATCTTATAGGTTTCCAATGTGTTTTCACTACCATATCCCAATATGATAGATATATCGATATTAAATAAAACCCTTTATGCAATGAACGATAAGATGGCAGAAAGTAACAAACACTTTCACATTTATGTAATATAAATTTAATCCCAGTTGAAAGAAGTAACTACATGAGTATCTTTAAAGCTATTTGCAGGGAAGTGCCTTGCCTGCCAGAGGCTGGTTTTCTTTTCGTCACCCTTCCCAGCCCATTCCTGTCTCGTCGCCAATCCTTTCCTTATCCCTTACTTACATTCGCAAAGGCTCTATCACTGGGAATGTTCATGGGCGGTGGTGATCGCTTACCATCATCACCAGATCAGTGGCCCGCTATGACATAAAAAAATAGTTTGATTGTCTGTCTAGATGAATAAAAAACAGTTAGAGTTTAAACCTTTTATACTACTAAGTGTGTTCACCTCATAACAATGGCGAGAAAATCAATATTCTCATTGGTTTCTCTGCGAGATGAAACTGAGACTATCTAGAATCTAGACACGCAATAGTGTTTAATCACTAATCATAAGTCTAAGCTATGAGTTCTTATAATTACTAGATAAAGCAGAGCAAATCTCTTTCAATGGCTCATCTCTGCTAGCGGTGTTTCAATTATAATTCAAGACAGAACTTGATAATTTTCATTATATTATTGTATTTTAATAATAGTATTGATTTAGATAAGATATTTGATATGACCAATATTACTGGAGAAATACTTTCAATAGATTCAAAAATTTCTTAGCAAGAGCTTGCATATAACTTTGTTTTTAAACGCTATGTCGTAATTCGTAGGTTTAAAATAGTATACACAGACGTTTATTTATAAAAATATTAGATAAGGATGGTTATTAAACTTCTAATCCTAGCTTTCCTGGAAACAATAGGTAACGTGATATAAAAGAACTTTTGAAATATTCTTTTTTTTCAATAGTTTAAAAAATATCCAATAAAATAAATACTTAGAAATCGTGGATGAAAGGAATTAATTCTGGATGATATATTGAACTTACAAGTTAACTAGATTACATGAAAATCTGTGAAAGCTCATCAATATAAATTATTTTTAAAGACCAGTAATATCAGCCTTATACAAGCAATGTATATCAACTAAAAATTCGTATGTACGATCCTTTGCTTGTTTCATATCCTGTTATCTCCGTGTAAAACCATCTACTTCCGCTATTATCTTTAAGACCTAGCACATGCGCTGCTCGTCGTACATTTTTAGAGCAAAAATAAATTCATGTACTGTCCCGATCCTGTTGGTAATATTGCTTATGACTTTCCTGTCTTGTCAACGTTTATCCTTTGTTCAGATTAAATCTCTATACAGTCAGTCTACTCCCAACTCTCATGCAGTGCGGTTGCCGGCAAATTCATAAGTAAATCGTTTTTTTGTATTACAAGTTAATTTCTTTAAAAAATAATATTTAAAAAAAATCATTATCTCTAGTTAGAGGGTAGTTTTAAACCCTCTTTTACTGGCGTAATTAATATCTGCATATCCATTTTTCTTATGTTTAATAGGGTAGCGCTTGACTACTGTCTCGTCAGCTGGTTAACATAAATGTAGTCTAAGATGGAGCGCGCTTCCTCAGAAGGTAGGTAGGTAGATAGGTGTTTACTCTATCCTTGAAGACCCCCAGATTGTACTCGTCGGGGAACACAGACTCAAGAAGCATGTTCCAGTCCCTTGCGCTTCAATTAAAAAATGTAAAAATTCCTCCTAACTTATCGTAATTTATTCAGTGGGTTAAAAATTGCTTCAATATGGTCTATGACCACACAGGGGAACGTAAAAATGCACAATGTCAAACTTTATAGGTAGGTCACAGGCAGGCATAACATAGGATTATGTTATCTCAGATACAGCGCTACAAAGATCTTTTGGGCGTGTGGCGAAATTCGGAACTAGTGCCGCCATCTTGCAAAACGTCATTTACTGACAGGTCGTTGAATGATTTTTATTGGGCAATTAGAACTATATTTCCAGTTTTCCGTGTTGAATGAGTTGTTTAATGCAGCGGTATATCTATATAAATAAATATAATATAAATGAATCGTCGATTTTGTTGCTTAGCATAAAAATCGAGAACGGCTCGACCGACCTCGACCAATTTGTCTATTTTTTTGCCGTTTTGGTTAAGGTAGGAAGGTTCTTATGGAAGGAAAAAAATACCACGGGTGAAGACTGATGGGGCCGCTACTTTCTTATTAATGAACTTACTCCATTCCAATAAGTTATCTAAACTATAGAAATAAAAAATAACGCAATCATCATCGCACACGAACTATCTGAAAAAAAAATAGGTAGTCTTCTGAAGATAAGAAAAGCAAGGTAACCGTTTGCGTTCCTTATTTCCCTAAAACACAGGAGATTTTTTGGATTGGCAATCTCGTCCACGCCCCGCCAGTGTCATCCAAGCGCCTAAAGATCTTTGTAACACTATACATTTGAGCAAAGTAAAGAAAAATCAATCGATTCTCCTAGCAACGGGTTATATTGACCCGATAAAACAGTTACGTATCGAATTGGTCCGCTGGGTCTTTATTGCGTTTGTTTTTTATATAGATTATTTTCAAAATGGCTACCTTACTTCGAGATGTCGGGTTTCTTGTTCAAAATTATATTCAATATTTAATTGGTTAAAGCTATATGTACTAAATGGAAATTATAATTCTTTCTGATGCAGTAATTGGTCAGTACAGTAGTCTTATTAAATTTATTTATGAGTGTTAATTTTATTCTAGATATTCAATTATTTAATCAATTGCAAATTTCTTTATAAAGATTTTGTTTATCATTGATTAAGTTTACTGTTTATATGCGGTTTTCGTTTTTTTTTAATGACATCAAATGGGTTAAAAACAAGTCTAAAGCAGTCGTTTACATACAAGCATACATGTGAAGCTGAAGAAGAAAACGGAGTAAAGTGTGAGAGATATTTGTTACGTTGCAAGAGGTAATCTCTGGAGTTACTGGGTTTAATATAAAAAATTCTTTCACCTTTGGATTTCTGAGTGATTCCTAGTGCAATATATGCATGGGCAAAGCTAAGGAACTAGAGTATTCAATAAAATAAAGTCTTCAAAGTTTTCACAAAATAAACGACTTGTCTTAATAAATTATGTGTTGTTTGTCCGCAATGGACTCGTACTATTCATCTGTTTTTAATCAAACTGCACCTTGCACAGCTTGATTCATCTTAAAAGATAGGATAGTTGTTATTTCAATTACGATAAATGTTACCAAAATACTTGCAACATAGCATTGTCGTAGGAACAATTTAACAATCGTGAAGTATTTAGTGAATCGCGTGACTTCTGACGTTTATGAAATATTGTATAATTTAAGTCTTTCCTGATATTATGCGATTGAGACTGAGCCATTAGCGTGTGTTAATAACTATATTTTATTACACTGCAATATATAAATTGTGATTTGATTTGAACTTTCTTATAAGTGCATTTAAATTACATGTAACATTAGCACCTATTGATATGCTGTTATGTATACTATGCCATATAGTTATTATGAATTGAAAGACGTTTATTATGAATATATACATAGCATTATCGATTTTTTTACAAATCATAACTAACAACCTACTCAATAAATATTTAAAAAAAGAATAATTATTTTTAACGGAAAACCTAAATCGACTTAAAATTGTTGCAAAACAAATTTAAATACTGTCGAATTGAGAACTGAAAAAAAAAACGATCGAATTAAAGACCTTCTTTTTTGGAATCGGTTAATAATCAGAGTATAAACCTATCATTGCAACGATGTTATTTAATATTCATAAGAAAGATTCATTTAATTTATTTTATTCCGTGTCATATCTATATAAAACGATAAAAGAGAAGATTCAGTTAAAACTTGGCTAGGAAAAATCTAAAAAGTCCATAAACTATTCGCAGATAACAATTTTATATCAGTTTTATGGTTTTGCGGAAACTGGAAGTTTTGGTGTAGCGACTTTTGCTTATAATCGTCATTTTGAAATATGGCTGTGTTTTGTAGTTTTATAAGAAAAGTTTTATACGATAACTAGCTGACCCGGCAAACGCTGTTCTGCCTTACTCTTATCCTTTAGGGGTATGAAAAATAGATGTTGGCCGATTCTCACACATACCCAATATGCACACAAAATTTCATAAGAATCGGTCCAGCCGTTTCGGAGGAGTTTGGCAACGAAAACTGTGACACGAGAATTTTATATATTAGATAATAGTCTATATCCAAAAAAACTTAGCGTCTTCCAAATTTGTAGTTTTATAAGAAAAGTTTTATACGATAATAACAGTTTATAGAAAAAAAACTTAACCGTCTTCCAAATTTAAAGTAACCACACGGGAGACACCATCTTTCAAATAAAAAAAGAATCATAAAAAACGATTCACCTAGTCTGAACATCTGAGGTTACAAACAAAAAAATAACATACAAATTGAGAACCTTCTTTTTTTGAAAACGGGTCACCCACGTTCCTAGGCAGGGGAGGGAGGGACTCCAGATACTAAATCACACACGAGGGACCGAAATGAGAAAAAAATTACTATCACGTAAATAATAAAGTCAATTGGTTGATAATCCACGAAGTTATCTTGTAACAACACCGATAAAAATACAGTCGTATTCAAGATGCTCGTTTTTGGAACGTCGGTTAAATAGATATTCGTTGATACTTAATCATCCTCTCCTTAGCCATTCCTTTCGTCCTTTCATTAATCCTTTCTTTATTAAATCCCTTTCCGATTTAAAGTCGGCAATCCAATAGTTCAGGTCGATTGCTGACCTATGGCGTCTACAAATGTTCATGGGCGGTGGTAGCGCTTACCATCAGGTGTCCCACCAGCTCCGTGGCCGACGGTGACATGAAAAAAGCTACAGTAATTACAAATTATAACTTCAAATAAATTAATATATTAAGTTAAGGAAATCGCCTTGACTGTTTGTGTGTTTATACGTCATTTAATTAAGTTCTACTGAAGCTGCCCTGGCGATATAGATAATTTTTATCTCTAGTTCAATATTATACAGCACTAGCGGTTCCCTTCCTCAAATAATGCGCTATCTAACACTGAAATAATTTTTCAAATAGGACCAGTAGTTCCTGATATTAGCGCGTTCAAACAAACAAACAAAAAACTCTCCAGCGTTATAACATTTGTATACTTATATAATAAAATATTATACCATAAATACACCCTTAAATTCCAAGTATAAGAGACAGGGGGATGGAAATAGGCAAGGGGAACCGTCACGCGATAGCGGGAAGTGCACGATCCGAAGCCGCATGTGGAATGCTACTACATGTATATAAGATTACCACAAAAATGGCTCAACAGATTTTGATGAAATTTTTACTATAGACAAATAAATTTTGCAGGATTCCTCACGATGTTTCCTTCACCGATTGGAGCTATTGTGTAGACAAGGTGCAGAATGTAGACTTTTCTCAAAGCTAATTTCAAACCCTAGACCTTTTTAGAACGGTCTTACTAGCTTCCTCTATATCTTTGTATGTAATTTAACTTTGCTCACAGATTGAATTCAAACTTAGTACATCTATCGAGGATCGGTGATAATACAATAATTCCATCATATTATCCTCACAATGATAATTTGTATATGTACCCAAACTCTGTACGAGAGCAAGCCAATAAGAGACAATTTACTTGTTTCTATAATTAAAACGTGTTTTAAATCCTCAAATTGCATAAATTATTTACTTAAGTGGGTGGTTCCTACAACTGGTGCACTACACTGCCTTAAAATTCCTTAAAATCTACATACTGTTTGCAGCTATAAAATGAGTACCGAGTATATTGTGATGATAATGACTTGGAATTAATATTACTTACTAGCTGCGCCTCGCGGTTTCACCCGCGTAAGTCCGTATCCCGTAGGAATATCGGGATAAAAAGTTGTCTAGCTGTCTACGTACTAAATTTCATTGCAATCGGCTCAGTAGTGTTTGCGTGAAAGAGCAACACACACACATCCTTACAAACTTTCGCATTTATAATATTAGTAGGAAGTAGGATAGTAGGATTAGTAGGAAGTAGGATTGTTATTTCAATGACTCACACATACTCATGATTATACTATACATGTGTGCGTTAAGATTATATTGAATGAGATTAATAACAATAAAAAACGGAGAAGTTAGTGAAAATAGCTTTCCGGCGATTACACATGCATTTATGTACCTAATTAATAAAATAGAACCATATTTACCAACATTCATAGTTTCTTTCATCTTCTTATTGTTTTAAACGAATAAAAAATCTTATAAAAATAAACCTAGCTAAAAGTATTCCTTATATGTAATATTTCAAAAATTGTCTATGTAAAATACATTATTTTTTAATAATAATTTGAAAAATAATCGTATTTTCATTAGTCATTACAACTACACTACTCAAACAAATAAGTAATAAATGCTAGTAATATTTCATTTTCATCTTTTTGAAACATAATATTAATAACATTAATAATTGATTATTAATATTTTATGACTTATGTTCAAATTACATTAAAATATAAAAATAACTAAATATCGCATTAAAAATGAGCGAGTAAGTAATCATTTTTCGAAAATACAGTTAATTGTAATTATCATAATATCAAAATTAAGTCAATATTGTATTCATTACAATATTATCAAATTATCTTCCAATCAGCTAGCATAAATAAACACATTGAAAGATATCACTAATTTTCTATTCAGTTTTTCAATGAAACAAATTTTCCTGCCCCACCCATTGCGCTGAAAATAATCATAACATCATCTCTAGATAAGCGCTATCTATACTCTCATATATTGTCTATGTTTTCTATATAAACAATAATTTCATTAACCACAGAGAACGTAGACATTTTATAGCCTAACGCCCATAGAGCCTCCATTTATTTAGGCTAGGTCAAAGGTCAACGCACACTTGCCAAAATAATTTAAAGCACTTACTTCAGAAGCCCATTGAACCCGCCTCGTATCGCCGTTTCTTTCCATTATAAACACACACACACAGAATCACGACACCATCTCACTCTAACACAAACTTGGGCACAAGACGCACGTCAAAATTTCGAAAAAAGAATTCAATTCGTTTCGTTTACGCGGCAGATTTCTAACGTTCGGAAATGTCGGGAAAATCGTCGATGTCTGTTTCGCGGCTGCGCGGTCTACACTCTGAGTCACCTACACAATTTGCTATGACGCGACGTGTTGCAAATTTTGCATTTTTTTAAACTGTGGAACTAAGTAACGTATCGGTCAAATCAGCTGATAGAACAGACAGCGAAGAAACGCGATAGCACGGTCTATCGGGTTAGTGTAACGATAGGGACGTCTATATCCTCTATCTCGCTTTATCTAGGGGACTGGCGTGATAATTTGCATCTGATAGACGTCTGATAATAATTTCCTTTTTTGCATCCTATTGTTAGATTATTACGGTGAAAGCAATTATACAAGTCAATTAATTTTACACTCGATACGGAATATACTCGTTAATCAGTCGCAATTACGTTGTTAACGTAAATTGAGACGAAACGGGTCAACATGAATCACGTAATTAACGTTTAACACTGCACAAAATTTGAGGCACAGGGTATGCAAAGCGTTTGAATTTCGAACACAATTTCGCGGGAATTTTGACGATGACAGTTTTTTTTTTTTAATTTTTATTATTGACGATGGAGGTTTTATTGCGAGTTGTTTCTTGTCGCGAGGCGACAGTCGACTAGTGGTAAGAAGTAAGAAGTGAGGGAGTGGTGGTCGCTTGGTGGGATCGATACCATAGTCTGGTCGACGCAATGACCGTTCGTTCCCCACAGGCCTATACTTGGATTATAGGATAGTTATCATTCAAGGGTGAGTCGGCTATAATTATGTTGTATAATAAATCAATAACTCTCTTTGTGGCTTTCAGTTTAATATAGATAATGATTTATTCATTACTTTCCCCGCGCGTTCTTTTCATAAAATGATAAAACGATAATACACGTATAGTAAAATAAACAACCGGTTATTTAGAGCAATATGAAATTAAAATTTCTTTACATTATGTTTATGTGTATTAAATGCTTCATTATAAGTTAGAACACCTGCTCTTAAATAGAATTTGGTGATAGGTACTAAGCGTTCGTTCTATATGTCTGATCACGTAAATGGATTTAAAAAATGACAGTTGTGGTTTAGGGAAAAAGTATTGAATCCATTTTATTATACCTAAAAACAGAATAAGCATGCGATATGCACGAATAGCACGGCATATCTATGCAATGCATCTCCTCCAGACATCCAGAGGATATGAAAATTTAAACAATAACCGCTTTTAGCCCGAGGCCGCCTGTATAGTGAAAGGAAAATACAGTCCCGGGGGAATCTCGCTTTTCCTTTTTTCCAACAAGCTGAATAGAGCATATCTAAGTAAATTCCTATTTTTTATCAAAACGTTTATCACAGCGCCATCTAGTTTTTATCACGGAGAAGTAGAGAAAATGAGCGCAAAAAATGCTGCCTCAAGCGACGCTCAATTTTGCTAGATGCAAAAACTATCCAGCGGCTAAACTGTCAATCTGTGAAAAGACTAGCACTAGTTGCCTGAAGGTTTTTTGAACCCAACGGTCTTTCCAATTTTATCTGTATGCCTGTCGTAGCTTCCAAACTGATAATTTGATTCAACTCCTGTTTGTTTGTCACGTATGATCTCTCTTGGTATATGAAGTAGAAATAGGAGCTGGCAGAAATTGTATATTGTATAAAAATTTTTGTGAAAAAGATAGTCGAAATGTATATATTTCGAGAAATTTTCTATACCGCAGTCTATTTATGTTGGTTGGTTGGTCGGTTGGTCGGTTGGTCGGTTGGTTGGTTGGTTGGTTGGTTGATTGGTTGGTCGGTGGTTTTAAATCCTTTATTATTAATAATTAAAAAAAAAACAAATCAATTGTTTTACCCAGTTGTCTTTTCACTTATATATTTTTTATTAAATAATATTATTTGAATAATAAAATGTTTGAGAAACATATTATAACCACAGCTACTGACGTATGTAAATGTATCCTTTGAATTTAACCAATTGTCTATTTGCATGCGAAATTTGATCTAAATTTGTTTAACCATTTATGTGGGCACACAATCGTGCAAAATTACACACGTTCTCTTATCCCATATCATATTAATCTATAAGTGGGTTTGAAGGAGTGAATATATCATGTTAAATGCAGCAGGCACTTAAGCTTTACATTAAATTTATTTTTTATATCATTAAGTACGTAAAAACTTAAAACTTTTTTAAACATTAATAATTCCCTCCATTTTATTATTCGAATAAGTAATCAAAATCTCCTCAGCTCCCATGATAGATTATTTAAAGAAGATACATCTAATTTGCCATCCAATTTCCTTTCAGGGCACAGACCCTTTGGGAAAGCAAAGTTCACGGCATATCAAGGGCATTGAGTAAACGGCCAATAGAAATTCAGAATCGCGCCACAGTCACAAAACCGGCCAATCACAATGCGGCATGGGTCTTTTCATTGGTTGATATTAAAGGCATGAATGAAACGAGGCTTTATTGAATTTTGCCGCCTTTTATGAATAGGGTCGTTTGAAATTCGCGCGGGATATTTAGTAAGGTCTTTTCATAAGTTTTTGATCTTTTAAAGCCTAACATATGAGCTTTATCGAAATATCTATATTTCACACGTCTAGAAATATTTTAGCGAAGAATATTATAGCTAAGAGTGGAATATGGCAAACTTTTAAAGTGATGGGTGTTTAAATAATAACTGACTGTATGTTAGATTTTTTTTGTATAAAACCCTGCACAATTTTTACTACAACTTTTATTTTTAAGGTTAATATCAGCATTCGGATGTATGTTTTATGAATATACATTCTCCATTGCTTTGCGGGCAAAGACAGGGACAGAAAGCTACCTATATGAGCTAGAGAACTTTTAGCTTATTTGCATATAACAATAATCAATGCCTTATAAACAAACAAAGTGATTTGTTTAGATCAAACTAGCATTAAAACTTAGTCGATTTTTATTTCCTGCCTAACAGCCAACAGGCTAATCTCGAACTAAGTTGAACACCAAATTTTCCACGTCAGCACAGTACGGCTTCTGTCTGCGTACGTGCTAATCCCATTTTCGTCATTACCTATATAATAATTAGGTCTAATTTCATAACAATTTAGGATTAACATAATTAACTTCTAAGATCCTTGATATTTGATAACCAAGCCACTAGACCGAGTGAAGCGAAACGTCAAACTGTATCAGATTCCATTAAATTTGTGAAAGACTTCCATAAATATATAGTTATCTAATTAAATTGTAGTTTGACTTATGTAACAGTGCCTTATATTAGAGTTATATATTAAATTTATAATTTTATGCTTATAGCAAATGAGTCTTTATTATATAATTTAAATAGGTATGACATTACGATTGGTTAGTATATTATAACCTACGTACATATATAACGGTCAGAGAATTTTAAATTCGGACCAATTTTCCTGGGATTAACCGGACCAAACAAACTCATGAATATTATTAGAATAGATTTGGATAAAAAGTAGGTAATAATAATAATAATAATAAAACACTTTATTGCACACACAAAAACAAAATAAAAACAAAAAATATTCAAAATAAA